>NW_027441884.1:0-105000 GCF_048569485.1 Anomaloglossus baeobatrachus
AAGGATTTTCCCTGCGATAGAGAGTTGGAAGGAGCCACCACTGAAGTGACGTCTTGGTTGCAAGGGAAAGAGAGACGTTCCTGTCGAGTGAAGTCGACCTCCTGTCCCATTTGCGGAGAATGTCCCACTGGAGTGGCCGCAGATGGAATTGCGCGAAGGGCACTGCCTCCATCGCTGCCACCATCTTCCCCAGGAAGTGCATGAGGCGCCTCAAGGGGTGTGACTGACCCCGAAGAAGAGATTGCACCCCTGCCTGCAGCGAAAGCTGCTTGTCCAGCGGTAGCATGACTACTGCTGACTGAGTATGAAACTCCATCCCAAGGTACGTCAGTGATTGGGTCGGTGTCAACTTGGATTTTGGGAAGTTGATGATCCACCCGAACTGCTGGAGAGTCGCCAGAGCGACGGAAAGGCTGTTTTCACACGCCATCTGAGAGGGTGCCCTGACCAGAAGATCGTCTAAGTAGGGAATCACCGAGTGGCCCTGAGAGTGTAGGACCGCCACAACAGATGCCATGACCTTGGTGAACACCCGTGGGGCTGTCGCCAGGCCGAAAGGCAATGCCACGAACTGAAGGTGTTCGTCCCCGATGGCGAAACGCAAAAAGCGTTGATGTTCGGGTGCGATCGGCGCATGGAGATAAGCATCCTTGATGTCGATCGATGCTAGGAAGTCTCCTTGTGACATCGAAGCGATGACAGAGCGGAGAGACTCCATCCGAAACCGTCTGGTGCTCACATGTCTGTTGAGCAGTTTGAGGTCCAGAACGGGACGGAACGAGCCGTCCTTCTTTGGCACCACAAACAAGTTGGAGTAAAAGCCGCGACCATGTTCCTGAAGGGGAACAGGGATCACAACTCCTTCTGTCTTCAGAGCGTTCACCGCCTGAAAAAGTGCATCGGCTCGCTCGGGGGGGCGGAGATGTTCTGAAGAAACGAGTCGGGGGACGAGAGCTGAACTCTATCCTGTAACCGTGAGACAGAATGTCTCTCACCCATCGGTCTTGAACATGTGGCCACCAGGTGTCGCAAAAGCAGGAGAGCCTGCCTCCGACCGAGGATGCGGTTCGGGGATGCCGAGAGTCATGAGGAGGCCGCCTTGGAAGCAGTGCCTCCTGCGGCCTTTTGGGGGCGTGACTTGGACCGCCACGCATAGGAGTTCCTCTGGCCTTTCTCCAGCCTGCTGGACGAAGAGGATTGGGGCTTGTCATTTTTAATTTTGAATATCATATTTCTGTTTACACAACTACATAAACACCATGCACTTTTTTGTTTGTCTATTGATTAGTGATGGACAGACCCGGACTGTAAAATTTAGGATCCGAGCGATTTTAAAAATACCCGAGTACCGGACCCGGGCCTGGAGTTCTCAGGGAACTCCGGATAAAGATCCGGAACCTTTGGAAATAAAAATAAATAAAGGAAAATTAAATAAAATAAGATTAAAGCAGGCGCGTTATAACAATAGCAGCCCACAGCCACCCAGGATTGTCACATCCATTATATGTGACAATCCTGGCACTTTACCCGACTCTTCCCGATTGCACTGGTGCGGTGGCAATCAGGCTAATAAGGGGTTAATAACAGCTCACAGCTGCCACTAAGCTCTGGATTAGTAATAGCAGGGTCTATGAAAACCCTACCCCCATTACTAATCTGGAAGTGAAAATAAATAAACACAAACACAAAATAAGATAAAAACAATACCCTATTTCACTCCTTTATTAATTTGTGTTTATTTCTTTTCACTTCCAGATTAGTAATGGGGGTAGGGTTTTCATAGACCCTGCCATTACTAATCTAGAGCTTAGTGGCAGCTGTGAGCTGTTATTAACCCCTTATTAGCCTGATTGCCACCGCACCAGTGCAATCGGGAAGAGCCGGGTAAAGTGCCAGGATTGTCACATATAATGGATGTGACAATCCTGGGTGGCTGTGGGCTGCTATTGCTATAACGCGCCTGCTTTAATCTTATTTTATTTAATTTTCCTTTATTTATTTTTTATTTCCAAAGGTTCCGGATCATTATCCGGAGTTCCCTGAGAACTCCAGGCCCGGGTCCGGTACTCGGGTATTTTTAAAATCGCTCGGATCCTAAATTTTACAGTCCGGGTCTGTCCATCACTAATCAATAGAGAAACAAAAAAGTGCATGGTGTTTATGTAGTTGTGTAAACAGAAATATGATATTCAAAATTAAAAATGACATGCCATAAGGCAAGCAAAATCAAGAAATGCAAGAAACTAAATTATTGAGTAAATGTATTAAATATTAGTTGTATCCAAACTATAATTAAATTGTTGTACAATGTTGTTCTCCACTTTTCTTAGATAATAATCTTTTTTCTTATTTTCTCATAGGCACTTCATTCAGGGAAAAGACCCAATCAAAATCAACATCTAAGTTACTGAGCGGGTCGCGTGAAGTACCTCAAAATTTGCAGACCACCACAGGTATGGTTTTAGCATACACAGACCTCTAAATTATGGATAAAAAAACTATTAAAAATAATTTTAACACAAACAGTCCCATTCTCACACCACATAAAAATACCCAATTAAAGAAAGCAGCCAAAGCTCTCATTGAGCCCAATAGGAGTCCTTGTGTCCAATCTATAAATAAAGTGACTCAAGTTGCGCAAGGGCCTTAAATAGGTTACCACCTCTAACCTCTGATCTATGGCCTTTATAATGAATTTGCTTGAGTCAGATTTATGGTACAATTGGAAATGTTTTGGTAGGGATTTTAGGTGTTCCGTCTCATGCAGAGTCTTTGTTTTCTCAATGTCCCTGATGTGCTCACGGACTCACACCTTTAACCCCCTAACCCCTGGACGATTTTTCCGTTTTTGTTTTTTGCTCCCCTTTTTCCGAGAGTCGTAACTTTTTTATTTTTCCCGTCAATCTTGCCATAAGAGGGCTTATTTTTTGCGGGACGTATTGGTCTTTTAAGTGAAACCATGAGTTTTACCATATATGCAACTGGAAAACAGCAAAAAATTTCCACGTGCGGAAAAATTACAAAAAAGTGTGATTGGACAATGGTTTATGGGGTACTTTATTCACCGTGTTCACTTTATGGTAAAACTGATGGGTGGGTGTGATACTTCAGGTTGGTATGAGTTCGTTGATACTAAACATGTTTAGGTTTACTTTTATCTAAGGGGTTAAAAAAAGGTTTGTCCAAAAAATTGGAGCACTTTCAGCGCCGTTTTCTGCAACTTGTAGTGTTCTCATTTTTTGGGATATGGGGCTCACTGATGGCTTATTTGTTTGCATTTTTAGCTGAACGATTTTTGCGCAGATGCTACGTTTTGACTCCCTGGTATTGCATCTTGCTCAAAATTTGCGAAGACGAAAAAACTTAACTTTGCCGGTTGGAATTTTTTTTGTACCGATTATATTAATTCATTTTAGATTTTGATAGACTGGGCATTTCTGAACTCTGTGATACCAAATGAGTGTATATTTATTATTTTTTTAACCCTTTGATTTTTAGTGGGGCGAATGGGGAGTGATTTAAATTTTTAGTTGTTTTTTTTAATTCTTTAAAACTTTGTTTTAAACTTTTTTTATTTTAATAGTCCCCCTAGGGGTAAGGATTAGCTGTCTGATCGCTTGTTCATTTCTGCTGATCAGAGCGGCAGAGCTCTGATCAGCTGAAATGCTGCTGTCCTGTTACAACCAGCCCGGCTGTAACAGGATGTGAGTCATGATAGCGACATGAGTTATGACATAACCCTGTGCTACCATGGCAACCATCGGTTTCCCGTGATCGCGTCACGGGGACTCCGATAGCGTAGAGGAAAGGAAATTTCCCTGCCATGGCCATTTACATTGCGCTGTCAGTAATTGACAGCGCGGTCTAAAAGATTAAAAGGCATGGGTGAATCGTGGATCCACCCTTGCTTGTAAGCTACACATGTCTGCTGTTCAGATCAGCATATATGTGCGGAAATCGGTGCCGGATTACTGCAGCAGCAGCCGACGATGATTACACCGCCATTATCTACGATGTACCCAGTACGTCCAATGTCTGTAAGAGGTTAAGTCCCTTGTGGTCATTCCTATGTAGATTTTCTGGCATGGATACTGGGCGTAATAAATCACGCCCTTAGAAGCACAAATATGTTGGTGATTTATTGTGCAAGTTTGTGTTCCTTCCGATTTTTTAATGGGAATCTGTCACCAGATTTGGGGACTACAAGCTGTGTCCAATACCACTGAGTTCTTATATACAGCATTCCAAAATACTGTATATAAGAGCCTAGGCCGCTCTGTAAAACGGAAAAAGTACTTTTATAATACTCACCTAGGGTGGGTCCAGTCCAATGGGTGTCGCAGCTCTCCAGTGCGGTGCCTCCTCTTTCAGGTCTGACGCATCCTCTCTGCTGCGATCTTCGGCCTCCTTCTTCCCAGTACAGTGTGGATGATGTGTCTACGTCATCCACACGAGCCGACATTGCGGTCCTGCGCAGGCGCATTCATCTGCCCTGCTGATGAAAGTACTGTAATGTGCAGGCGCGAGGAAAGATTAACCCCTTCACGACCGGCCGACTTTACACTTTTCGGTATTTGTGGGGGGTTTGCCATTCTTCTGACAGACGTAACTTTTTTATTTTTCAGTCAATATGGTCATGTGAGGGCTAATTTTTTGCAGAATGAGCTGTAATTTTAAATGAAACTGTGAGTTTTACCATGCAGTGTACTGTAAAATGGCAAAAAAAATCCAAATGTGGAGAAATTGCAAAAAAAAGTGTGATTGCTCTATTGTTTTTGAGACATTTTATTCACTGTGTTCACTATATGGTAAACCTGATGTGCTGCTGTGATGCCTGAGGTTACTGCAAGTTTGTAGACACCAAACATGAATAGGTTTACTTTAATCTAAGGGGTTAAAAAAATTATCAGAAGTTTGTCCGAAAAAAGTGACAGACGTTTTGCGCCATTTTCTGAGACCCATAGCGTTCTCATTTTTTTAAATCTATGGCTCAGTGATGGCTTTTTTTAGTATCTCGAGCTGACGTTTTTAACAGGATCATTTTTGCGCAGATGCTATGTGTTCATTGCCTGTTATTGCATTTTGCTTAAGATTTGTGGCAACCAAAAAGCGTAATTTTGGCATTTGGAATTTTTTTGCTGCTACGCCGTTTAAAAATCAGAACAAATGATTTTATATTTTGATAGATCGGGCTGAAGACAGCGATACCAAATGTGTGAATATTTTTTTTTAACCCTTTATTTTTCAGTGGGGCAAAAGAGGGATGATTTAAACTTTTAGGTGTTTTTACTTTTTTTTTTACTTTTTCAAAACTTTTTCTTACATTTTTTTTTAAATTTGACTAGTACCCCTAGGGGGCTATTAGGATCAGCTGTCTGATCACTCATTTATTTATCCCAATCAGAGCAGCACAATTTAGACTGGGAGAAATTATCATCTCTTGTAACAGCCAGTATTTGGCTTTTTCTTACAGGACCTGAGTCATGTGAGCTACTGGAGTCATCACATGACCCTGTGCTATCATGATAGCCACCAGATCGTTAAGGGGTTAAAGATCTCTTACGCATATGCACTACAATACATGGATCTGCTTTGAGCAGGGCAGATCAAAGTGCGCCTGCGCAGGACCTCAATGCCAGCTAGTGAGCATGATGTACGACGCGTCATGCACATGGGCCTCAGAAGAAGGAGGATGGCGATCGCCGCAGAGAGGAAATGCCGGACTAGAGAGAGGAGGCAATGGGTTTGAGATAATGATCAATAACTTTGCTAGCTATTTCATCATCAGCTGACGGTCTCCTTTTTTTCTCAGCCCCAGATCCCCTTGAGTGGAGCCCCAAAAATTGGTCTGTGCGATTTCTTCCTGTAAGCTCCCAAAGTAAGTCTGCCATCTTGTCTTTCTTCTTCCTGCTCCAGCTGTAAGGCTACTTTCACATTTGACAGGATGCAAACCGCATATGACCGGATCCTGTGGATTGAATGTGCAACGCATGCAACCGCAATTGTTATTTTATTGTATGCTTCTACTTCTACTTGTGATGGATGAAGGGGAACACAGAATTTATCGGCTGGCACTGGAGTCAGCTGATCGGGAATAAGCTGAACTCCTGATCTCACAGTCCGCACACGCTGTGATGGATGCAGGTTAACAGCAATCACTGCCTGCTGCCGATCACGTGTGACCATGTTCGGGCTGTGTGGTCATGAGTTCAGCTGAGTTCAGATCAGCTGACTCCAGTGTTGCCCGATTACTTGTTCTGTGTCCCCCTGCATCTATCGCAGAGTGTTCGGGCTGGAGTTCAACAGAGTTCAGATCAGCTGACTCCAGTGTCGGCCGAATTCAGCTGACCTCACAGGCAGCACACGCTGCGATGGATGCAGGGGGACCCAGAACAAGTAATCGGCCAACACTGGAGTCAGCTGATCAGATTACTTGATCTGCTGGCTGTATGGTTAGAAGTAGGGATGAGTGAGCACTAAAATGCTCGGGTTCTCGGTAGCCCATGAGTATTTTTTTTTTAAATTCATTAAAAAATAAACAAAAACCCCAAACACATAACCCTAACTCTAGGGTTAGGGGGTAAAAAAAATAAAATGTGTGGACTCCCGCTGCATTTTCTATTGCTAAGGTAACCCAAGCAGCTACTGGCTGCTAACCCCCACTGCTTATATGACCTAAATATAAATATATATATATATAAAGCCTGAGATTGCTAATGTCAGGCCAAGTTTGACCCGGCCATTAAGAATCTCCAATAAAGGGTTAAAAAAAAGACATCACACAGAAAAAATACTTTATTAGAAAAAAATACACAGACACTTTATTAGAAATAAATACACAGACACACTTAGGGACTCCATCTTTATTACTCCTTCTCACCCCTTCACGATCCTGGTCTTCTGTCTGAGAGAGAGGGAGATTTCTGTATTGACCATGCCAAGCTGCTTTCTGGGCATGCTCAGTACAAAAAACAGGATTCTGTCTATCAGGATCCGGCGACTTCCGGTACAGCAGGATCGGGGTCATTGAAATACATTGCAGGTACCACTGCATGTACTAATACAGATGGCCACCTGGTGGCGCTATAACAACACAAAAATCTAATATCACCCATGTAACGCAGCCTAAGCCTCAAAGGCTACCATTACTATTACCGATAGAGCTAACAGCCATGAATCATCGTGATCCGGACTCACCTATAAAGTGCACTTATAACTGGATGTTTTGAGTAGCCCTGACACGCGGTTCTCACCTGGCTTCCTCGCTTGAGGAAAGTGTAATGTGTATGTTTTATTATGTGGTGTCTTGGGCGAGATCGTCGCTGTTTGGGCGCGTGCAGGGGGTGGGACGCCGCACATAGAGTCCGCCTCATCCAGTCATTCCAGGGGAAGCGTGGATCTGAAGAATACTTCCACTAACGTCAGTTAACCCATGCATCCGTCTAAGGAAGCTCCCTTGGTGGGGACTCATGCTGAGGCAGCCCCGCACATGCGCACCCAACGAGACCATATCTACTACTGGCAAGTGAAAGGGCACGACCAGGGTGGTAAGAAAATCATCCAAACATAAGGAGAATCAGCCTTAGCCTAAAGAATATGACCATGTATAGTCCTTAAAAGATTTTCTAATGTCCCTATATCATGCAGAGACAAAATTCATATAGTAATATGTGTATATATATATACCCCTAGATTCTAAATGGACCTTGCGATACCACAAATTTTCAATCCTGTGGGACCACAGTCATGGCGCAGCTTGAAATGTCTCTGGATCATCCTCAGGGAATCAAGATCCACAACATCACACACCGCAATTATGTCCCTAACATGTTCCCTCGTGCGGACGCGTTGTTCCCTTGATGTTAACCCAATATAAATTAGGCTACAGCCACATACTGCATAATAGATAACGTGACTTTTACTGCATGATTTGTAACTTTTTATTTTATACTCTTTAGGTCCATCCCAAGCTGACAACATCTCTGGGCAGACAAAAGGAAAACAACCAAATTTGGGACTCCCTTTCTCAATGCGAGATACCACCCTAGGTACGTAATGGTTCTTCACCAGCATATCCTTTAGGCTTTTCCCCCTTCTAACAGGTAAGAGTGGGCGATGAGTAAAACGTCGTTCAAACTCTAGTCGGTCTTCAGTAACGACCAGTGTTTGTTCAAGATCTGCCTGATCGCCCCCCTCTGACTGTTAACTTGGAGATGAAATGTATCTGTGAGGAAAAAGATTCTTCCCTCTTACTTGTTGATAATAATTGTACCCGTGGAGTACCCTTTTCTGTCTGGTACCCCATTTTTATATTATAGTCCAGAAAAACAATTGCCTCCCGATCTGCCTTATAGGTTAGTTTGATGTTATATGGGTTATTGTTCAACCAAGTCATGAAGCTCTGCAGTTCAGGACCGGTACCCCTCCAGATAATAAAGATGTCATCTATCTTACCACCTAGTGTAAAATTAATAGATTAGGGATAAGCCAAATGGACGACAATGTTTTAATTTTGTTACATACATTTTTCCTTCTGAGTCTTCTGATACCATACCAAAAAAATATTCAATGCACATGATTCAAAAGATAGATTTTCAGCGTAGTTTCTCCTTGATGAAAAATTAACCTTGAAATGGTAGCCTCATTTTAACCAAAACCTGGTATTAATAATTGGACAAATTGAAGAAGGACATGGCATTTGATTTACGAGTAATGCAACAACCTTTTCCCAGTTGATCAGTTTTAGACATCCTTAAAATTATCATTAGTGATGACTAGATATGGGCGAATGCTAAAATATTCGGGTTCGGATTGTTCAAATCCAATAATTTCTACATTTGTGTATTCATACCGAATAACGAACCCAATCCAAGTCAATGGGAAACTCGAATAATTTTCCAGAGGACGTTGGAAATAGGCCTGCGAGGGCTGTAAAAATATTGCAATGGATGGAAAATTGTTGAAACTGAATGGCAACAGCATGCGGAAGATGCCTGAATGTATTTCTGACTCACATTTTATTTCTGGGAGTAATTTTGCCAAAGTATTACGCCACTTTTATGGATAGTAGTGGTCACTCAGTTCAATGAGGTCAGGTTACCTGCGATCATAGGTGGATGACAATGGGCAGCTCCAGCTGTGACCGCAAATAACCTAAGTTACGTCACCACACATCGCTGCGACTCATTCTCTGCCTTAAGATCACAGCGGGTGGTCATATTCTATGCCCACGCACTGTCACTTCAGATGTAGCAGAGCTGGAATCGTTATGGGACCTCGTGTGGATTACATCAGACCTGGGAGTTTTTGGGGTTAATAAAGGAGTGAAAGAGGGTGTTGTTTTTATCTTATTTTGTGTTTGTGTTTATTTATTTTCACTTACAGATTAGTAATGGGGGTAGGGCTTTCATAGACCCTGCCATTGCTAATCTAGGGCTTAGTGGCAGATGTGAGCTGTTATTAACCCCTTATTAGCCTGATTGCCACCGCACCAGGGGAATCGGGAAGAATCGGGTAGAGTGCCAGGATTGTCACATCTAATGGATGTGACAATCCTGAGTGGCTGTGGGCTGCTATTGTTATAACGCGCCTGCTTTATTCTTATTTTCTTTATTTTTCCTTTTTTTATTTTTTATTTCCAAAGGTTCCGGATCTTTATCCGGAGTTCCCTGAGAACTCCAGGCCCGGGTCCAGTACTCGGGTATTTTTAAAACCTCTCGGATTCTAAATTTTACAGTCTGGGTCTGTCCATCACTAATCAATAGACAAACAAAAAAGTGCATAGTGTTCATGTTGTTGTGTAAACAGAAATATTATATGCAAAATTAAAAATGACATGCCATAAGGCAAGCAAAATCAAGAAATGCAAAAAACTAAATTATTGAGTAAATGTATTAAATATTAGTTGTATCCTAACTATAATTAAATTGTTGTACAATGTTTTTCTCCACTTTTCTTAGATAATAATCGTTTTTCTTATTTTCTCATAGGCACTTCATTCAGGGAAAAGACCCAATCAAAGTCAACATCTAAGTCACTGAGCGGGTCGCGTGAAGTACCTCAAAATTTGCAGACCACCTCAGGTATGGTTTTAGCATATACAGATCTCTAAATTATGGATAAAAAGAAAAAGAAACAATTAAAAAATAATTTAACACAAACAGTCCCATTCTCACACCACATAAAAATACCCAATTAAAGAAAGCAGTCAAAGCTCTCATTGAGCCCAATAGTAGTCCTTGTGTCCAATCTATAAATCCAATGACTCAAGTTGCGCAAGGGCCTTAAATAGGTTACCACCTCTAACCTCTGATCTATGGCCTTTATAATTAAAGGGGTTATCCGGCTTATTTTGACTTTTCTTCATTATTACCCTATTGGGCTACATTGGGGCAGGTAAGTAGCTAGTGATCTCTTACCTGCCCTGCTGTCAGCCTTTCTCCCCCGGCTCAGAGCGGTCATGTGATCGCTCCTGCCGCGATTTTGCTGCTTCCGGTCATTTCATGTCAACATGGGCAGGACCATGTTGACATGCAAATCTAGAACAGAATGTTGCCGCCCTGCTGGGCGAGTACAGTGCGTGGAGTCCCCGCACCTCTTCCCTGCACCCTCCCACACATTCCTCCGCACCCCGTACTCTCCCCGCCCACGGTGTCAACGCCAGCACCAGGCCCCCTGCTCAGGACAGCAGGAGTGCCCGTGCAGTCTGTGTCCCGCTCCAGCCCCGCGGCTGCCTTCATTGCAGGCTCAGCAGCCTCTCACATTGCAGTCCAATGGGGACAGTGTTGCCAATGTATGTAAAGCGCTGTGGAATTAATAGCGCTATATAAATGAATAAATATTATATATTATTATTATATGTAGGCCATTATACATTTTTGATTGCTATAGGGGCACCACTGGAGGGCTGTGTGGGTAACAGTTAGGCCTTGTATGCACACTGCGTTTTTTGAGTGCAGTTTTGGTAACAAAACTTCCTGCATTTCCTTCCCAGAAAAGTCTATGTGATTTCAGTTTTTCTGTTCACACTTTGCAGCTTTTTTTTGGCTGCATCTTTGTGGTGACCACAAAGATGCAGCATGTCAATTCTTACTGCATTTTTTCCTGCGTTTTTTGAGCTCTTCCAATCAATAGATGACTTAAAAAACACACTGAGCAAAAACGCAGTAAAACGTGGCAAATAATACATGCCGAGAGTGCGTTTTTTTGGGCCTAAAAACATGAATCTTTGTGGTCACCACAAAGATGCAGCGTGCGCACATAGCCTTATTCTGTTTAAAGGCCTATATGGTAGCCATTATACTATTTGGAAGGCTATGTGGGGCCCATTATACTGTGTGCAGACCGTTATAGAATATAAAGGGGCCATTCTACTGTATGAAGGGCTGTGTTAGGGCCATCGTACTGTGTTGGGGTTGTTGTGGGTGTATTATGCTTTGCTGGGTGGGAGGTGATGTAGAATCATCAAACTGTGCGTGGAGGGTACTGTGCAGGAATTCACTTTGGGTGTATCATACAGTGTTTGGGGGGCACTTTTGTTGGGATCATACTTTATGGGGGTCATGAAAGGGATTTCCTAATGTGTGGAAACACTAACGGGCAGCAATTTGCCATGTGCGCATGCTGCATCTTTGTGGAGACCACAAAGATGCACGGTTTTGGTCCCAAAAAACATACCCCTGGCGTGCATTTTTTTGCGTTTTTGCCCAGTGTATTTTTAAAGTCAATTCTATTGACTGGAAGGGCTCAAAAACACAGAAAGAATTGATATGCTGCATCTGTAGTCACCACAAAAACGCAGCAAAAAAAAAAAAAAGCTGCAATGTGCGCTTTGGTGCATACCGATGGGTTGTGTGGGTATGCTGGGAGTTGTTGTTCTACTTCAGAAAGGGAGCGTGAGGTTGCAGGTTGTTGTATTGTTATACCAGTGGGGTTGTCATTTGGATCTGCTGCTTTTCAGTGTTCCTACTGAGTCTTGTAGGATATACTCCGCGGCTGCCTTCATTGCAGGCTCAGCAGCCTCTCACATTGCAGCGCAGGCAGCCGCGGGGATAACGAGCGCTGCCATCAGGATGTTAGATGACATCATTGCCTGCTGTGACAATCTTCGCTTCACTCCTGTCAGCGCTGTCACTGGCTTCTATGCCGCTGCGTTCTCACGTCACTAGCGGTGACGTCTCGGGCGATAATGCTGAGAACGCGGCGGGCATAGAAGTCAGGGACAGCGCTGACAGGAGTGAAGCGAAGATCGTCACCGCAGGTAATGATTTCATTTAACCTCCTGACAGCAGCGCTCGGCATCCCCTGCAGTGACCTGGGCTATTGATGTTAGCTCAGGTCACTGCATTACTCTCCCAGCCAATGAGGAACATTCTGTTCTTCATTGACTGGGACATTGACTATGGTATGGATTGTCATGGGACCCCCTTATTGGATTATGCTGGACCTGGATTTGTTTTTCTTTTGAATAAATTGGTGAATGAGGGAATGTTTTGAGGAGTGTATTTTCAAATAAAACTTTTTTTTTTGTTGTCTATTTTTTTTTATTACTGACTGGGTTTCTGATGTCGGATATCTGATAGACGCGTGACATCACTAATCTCAGTGCTTGATGCCAGGTGACATTACACATTTGGCATCAACCCCATATATTACCCCGTTTGCCACCGCACCAGGGCACGGGATGAGTTGGGGCGAAGCACCAGGATTGGCACATCTAATGGATGTGCCACTTCTGGGGCGGCTGTGGCCTGCTAATTTTAGGCTGGGGAGTGTCCAATAACAGTGGGCCTCCCTAGTCTGAGAATACCAGACCACAGCTGTCTGCTTTACCTTGGCTGGTGATCCAATTTGGGGGGACCCCATGTTTTTTGTTTTAAATTATTTATTTAATTTAAAATAACAGCATGGGGTGCCCTCTGTTTTAGATTACCAGCCAAGCTGGTTGGCTCCTTCTCTGCACTTGCAGCCCGCTGATTTCTGTCGTCACAATGTGTCAGTTCAATCTCTGATTCCTCAGTCTTTTGTAGGATATCACCGTCTGACTCCACCGTAGCAGGTGTTATTAGCACCATGTCTTCATTAACCAGGCATGTCACTTTCTCTGCACCCTCAGACGGCATACCCTGTGCCCCCTCTCGGCGCTTATTACGTCTTCGGCGTCGGGAGGAAGTTTTGCCCTTCTCGCCCATCTGTACCACACTGTACTCGTTTGTCACCTTACTAGAGTCAGTATCTTTACTGGAGTCATCATCACTCCCCCTGGCATCCTGGACTATCATGTCCCCACTTAACCAGATATCTGCCTCCCTTTCTGGAGCTACCCCGTTTTTAACGGTCAGACTATCGGTTATTCCCTTAGTCCTTATGTCACTAAGTTGGGTCCGTCCATCATTTTCTTTGGTCACCCCTAACTTAGGACAGTCAATTTTAGGAGGTGCTATCTCCTCCTTACCACACATAACTGCACAACAAGGACCCCTTTTCACCTCCCAATGTGGTGGGGTTTCCTTTGGGCTGTTCCGGCTCTTACACAAGCAACCGTATACGTCCCCCTGCTTCCACAAGTGCACAAATAATTTAGAGTCCCAACCTATAATAATTGGGTGCAGTAAATCTGAGACTACTCCAACATCATGAGAACCACTGTCCCAGGCTGTCTTAATGACCACGCTGGATACCGGGTATTCTGTCTCATTACTGTGGGTGCAGCCGACGTGGATCTTCCTTCCAGGAATCAAGTGGACATCAGAGGTGGCCCTCACCAGGGTCACCAAGCTCCTTGAGTCTACGACCCCTGTTACAGATTCCCCATCCACTTCCACGGAACACAGACGTGGCTTCTCGTCGGATGGGTGGTCTATATTGCAAACAGGACACTTGTGGCATGAACACTGTTGTCCCTGGCTACAGTCCATCTGCGCCACTTGGATTTGGGATGCTCCGCACCCTTTTGGGGGACCACCGCTTTCTGGGGCTCCATCCCCTTATGGGCAACCACCCCTTTATGGGACTCCACCCCCTTATGGGCAACCACCCCTTTATGGGACTCCACCCCCTTATGGGCAACTATTCCCTTCTGGGACTCCGCCCCCTTTTGCGGTTGCCATGCAATGTCCTTAGCCGCCAGTTCACACTGTTTGCCCTTGTCTCCCTGGGCACCCAGTGTCCATACTGGCCCCCGAAGGGTACGCTCAAACTGGTCCATGGCTGCGACATCGCTACACACTGACAGCTTCTGCTGTCCCTGGACCAGGAACTGGTACAGCTCCTCCACAACGTCCGCAGGGACCATTCCCTCTTTTTGGCTTTTAGCCCCCACTGCTGTCACTGGACCTCCAGGCACATGCTGTTGGTGCTGCTGGCTCTGCAGCAGCTGGTTCAGGAGCTCCTCCATGCTTTCCGGGTTGTACCGCCCGTACAACCAGGATCTCCAGCCTGTGGTGTATCACTGCTCACCAAGCAGGGCCTTGCAATTCCGGCTGGCCTGGAACCTCCAGTCGCTGGACTCTCGCCACTGCAGCACGGGTCCCCAACGACCTGCTGATTCACCACCAGGTGCTTGAGAGCGCTGTCCCTGTTCGTGGACCCGCCGATCCACCGCCAGCTGCTTGAGTGCGCAGACAATTTTCGTGGACCCGCCGATCCACCGCAAACCGCTTCAAAAAATTTTCGTGGACCCGCCGATCCACCGCAAGCAGTCCGTATCCACAGGAATATGTCCTAGGGCGTTGCCCCTAGCAACCAGGCTGCGTTGCCCCTAGCAACCAGACCGCATGCCCGCATTCTCCACCATATGTAACGTTGCGCCCTGCAACGTGGGGGGTTTCACTCGCTTGCAGCGGTGTGAGGTAGCTTCAGCAACACACGTACACAGTCTCTTCATAGAAATTCTGGCAGTTTATTAAAAACACTCAGCATAAACTGCCCTCAAACATAAACAATAAGTCCATAATGGAAGTTTAGCAACTTCCCCACTCTCTGGCTCCTGCCAGCGTACAACTCTAGCCAAGGTTCCTTCCAGCACCCAGGGCCCTCTGCAGACCCCTGTCTGTCTCTCCTCCTGGAGAGATTCCGCCCTACAGCCCTGGCCTGGCTGCACTCACCTCAGACTCAATATCAGAGCCTTGTGATCAGCCTCCATGCAGGCTGATACACCCAAAGCTCCTGGCTCTGCTCTCACTTGTTTCCAGTCCACACACTGGACATCTAGAGCCAGTCTCTCTCTAGACTGCCCTAGACACACTTCATGCAGAACTCTCGGCTCTGCTCTCACTCTCTCCCAGCATACACACTGGAAGTCTAGAGCTAGTCTCTAACTAGACTGCCCTAGACACACTCCACCCAGGTTCAGAGACAGGATTGCTTTAACCCCTGGAGCCACACCCACAGGTGGTAAGGAGTGTGTAATCAGCATCACACACCCTTCCATGGCCCTGCATGTAATGCAATCCTGTGGAACCACAGGTCCCAGCCAGCTTCACATTGCAGAGCACCCACGCTTCTGCAAAACATACCGGCCCTTTGTAATACAGCCGGTTGATACCTCACAGTGTGTAGTGGGTGATGGGGGGATGTATTGTGTGTGTAGGGGGTCATGCATTGTATTGTGTGTGTGTAGGGGGTCATGCATTGTTTTGTGTGTTTGTGTGTGTGTGTATGTAGGGGGTGATTGGGGGGTGCATTGTGTGTGTGTGTGTGTGTGTGTAGGGGGTGATGGAGGGGTGCATTGTGTGTGTGTGTGTGTGTGTGTAGGGGGTGATGGGGGGGTGCATTGTGTGTGTGTGTGTGTGTGTAGGGGGTGATGCGGGGTGCATTGTGTGTGTGTAGGGGCTGATGGACGGTGCATTATGTGTGTGTGTGTGTGTGGGTGTAGGGAGTAATGGGGGTGCATTGTGTGTGTAGGGAGTAGTAGGGGTGCATTGTATTGTGAGTGTGTGTGTGTAGGGGGTGATGGGGGGTGCATTGTGTGTGTGTAGGGGCTGATGGACGGTGCATTGTGTGTGTGTTTGTGTAGGGAGTAATGGGGGTGCATTGTGTGTGTAGGGAGTAGTGGGGGTGCATTGTATTGTGTGAGTGTGTGTGTGTGTAGGGGGTGATGGGGGGTGCATTGTGTGTGTGTAGGGGCTGATGGACGGTGCATTGTGTGTGTGTGTGTGTAGGGAGTAATGGGGGTGCATTGTGTGTGTGTGTGTGTGTGTGTGTGTGGAGTAGTGGGGGTGCATTGTATTGTGGGTGTGTGTGTGTAGGGGGTGATGGGGGGTGCATTGTATTTGTGTGTGTAGCAGGTGAAGGGGGGATGTATTTGTGTGTGTGTGTGTGTGTGTGTGGGGGGGGGGGGTAATGGAGCGTGTATTGTGTGTGTGTGTGTGTATGTGTGAGGGTAATGGGGGTGCATTGTAGTGTGTGTGTGTAGGGGGTGATCGGGGGTGCATTGTGTGTGCGTAGGTGGGGATGGGGGAGTGCATTGTATTGTGTGCGTGGGGAGATGGTAATGGGGGGTGCATGGTATTTGGGTGTGTGTATGTAGTGGGTGATGGGGGGATGTATTGTATTGTGTGTGTGTGTGTGTGGAGAGGGGCGCGGAGTCATTAATCGAGCTATAGTTACATTTAATTCTCAAAATTTTCGTTTCATTCACCTTTTCCGTTCTAATATTTTACAATGTGAACGACCATGGCTTTGATCCTGGGTACGCCCATGCACAGGCCTGAGTGGGCCCCGGCACCCAGCCTTTCAATCGTAAACTTCAGTGATCGTACAAGTTCTGTATGATCACTGAAGTTTTCGCAGTTGCAGGACCTTTAGTGACATCACATGTGTCATGTGACTCACCAAAGGTCCTAGCGGTGCACTGCGGGAGTCCCCAGGCCTGCACCAACCGCGCCGGTATTCAGATGTATGCGCGTCTTTCAGGCGCGCAATACATTTGTACAGTGCGGCCGGTGACAGGAGGGAGAGCAGCTCTGCTCAGCCCCGCAACGTACCGTCATCGCCAGGGCTGCAGAGGAGCGCGCCTCAGTCCTGCACCGACATCATCATCACCGAGGCCGCAGCTGCAGGGATGAAGAGGAGGACGCGCAGGCACAGGTAAGCGCTCCAGAGGAGCCGAAGATGTACTTTTATATGAGGGGCTGCGGGTGGGGGAGGAGCAGTGTTATTTTACAAGTGGCATTAAGAAGCGGTGGGGGACTTTATGGAGCATATTATGGGGCAGTGGCGGACATAATAGGGCAGTGGGGGACATAATAGGGCAGTGGGGACATTATAGGGCAGTGGGGGACATTATAGGGCAGTGGGGGACATGCCTTACATGCGGTACAAGTAGCATAGAAAGCCTGTGTCTTGGCCCCTTTGCTTTTTGCGGACGACATGCTGTTGTCTAGCAATCTAGGAGGGTATATAGCCAAGAATAGCGACCGTACAATGCAATGTATCATACAAGCATAAAGTACAAATGAACACTGCGGCACTAGTGGGGTGAGCCCTCGAGGGCTGCTTACCGCCCGCTGAAAAGCGGGTGTGTGACCGCCAGAATCCCGTGCCTGGGTCTCCCAGAGCTCGTGTCCCTTCTCCACTCAGACTGCAAACAGGAATGGCTGCCGGCGTCCTGTGAAGAGGGGCGGGCCGTGGGCGTGCCCCAGACAAAGTGCGGGAAACTAGCGTCCCACTGTGCCTAGTGAGGGGGGTTGGAGTATGCTAAGCAGACTCCAGCCCTCGGCGCTGACGTTCTGACCAGCGTCCCGCCCTTCCCCTGACTGGCAGGCCTGGGGGCGGGAACGAAACGGAACTAGGCCGCAAAAGCCGGGGACTCGATTTATAAGCGCGGCCGTCGTATAAGCACGGCCAGCGCGGAAGTCCCCGGCGCACCACACGTCCCAGCCGCGCCGCAGTGTAAAAAACCGCCAGCCGCGGCCGGCGCAGCAGTTCCTAATACAGAAACTCACTCAGCAAAGCTGCAGTGAGTAAAGCACCAGCGCGCCGCGCTGCTGTCCCCGGCGCACTAACACACCCAGCAATGCTGGTGTGTGTGCGCGATCTGTACGGGGACCCAGAGTACCTTAATGTAGCAGGGCCCTGTCCCTGACGATACTCAGCTCCATGTCCAGCAGATTCCCAGGGGTTGTGGACGGAGCACGGTCTCCTGTGCTTGGAGACCGATAGGATCCCACTTCACCCAGAGCCCTAAGGAGATGGGGAAGGAAAGCAGCATGTCGGCTCCAGCCTCCGTACCCGCAATGGGTACCTCAACCTTAACAAACACCGCCAACAAAAGTGGGGTGAGAAGGGAGCATGCTGGGGGCCCTAGTATGGGCCCTCTTTTCTTCCATCCGACAAAGTCAGCAGCTGCTGCTGACTAAACAGTGGAGCTATGCGTGGATGTTAGCCTCCTTCGCACAAAGCATGAAAACTGAGGAGCCCGTGATCCCACGGGGGGTGTATAGGCAGTAGGGGAGGGGCCTTACACTTTTAAGTGTAATACTTTGTGTGGCCTCCGGAGGCAGTAGCTATACACCCAATTGTCTGGGTCTCCCAATAGAGCGACAAAGAAAAAGAGAATTTTGTTTACTTACCGTAAATTCTTTTTCTTATAGTTCCGACATGGGAGACCCAGACCATGGGTGTATAGCTTCTGCCTCCGGAGGACACACAAAGTACTACACTCAAACGTGTAGCTCCTCCCTCCGGGCTATATACACCCCCTGGATGACAATCTAACCAGTTCAGTGCAAAAGCTGAAGGAGGACATCCACCCATAAGTAGAGATAGAGTAAAACTCGGAAAAACCGGAACCTCTGTCTACAACAACAGCCGGTGAAACACACGGAACAAGAACTGCCAACAGGCAACAGGGAGGGTGCTGGGTCTCCCATGTCGGAACTATAAGAAAAAGAATTTACGGTAAGTAAAAAAAATTCTCTTTTTCTTCATCGTTCCTTATGGGAGACCCAGACCATGGGACGTCTCAAAGCAGTCCATGGGTGGGAAATAAACCAAACTGAGAAGTAGGCAAAACCTAACTTCACAAATGGGCGACAGCCGCCTGAAGGATGCGTCTGCCCAAACTCGCATCTGCCGAAGCATGAGCATGCACTTGGTAGTGCTTCGAAAAGGTGTGCAGACTAGACCAAGTGGCAGCCTGATAAACCTGCTGAGCCGTAGCCTGGTGCCTGAAAGCCCAGGAGGCACCGACAGCTCTGGTCGAGTGCGCCTTAATCCCTGGCGGTGGGGGCACCTGAGAACACTGGTAGGCATCGGAGATGGCCGACCTAATCCAACGAGCTAGGGTCGGTTTAGAAGCCGAGAGACCCTTGCGCTGACCCGTGGTTAGCACAAAAAGTGAGGTGCACCGCCTAAAAGCGGCGGTGCGTGACACATAGATTCGGAGCGCCCGCACCAAATCCAAGGTATGCAACGCCTTCTCAAAGCGATGCACAGGGGCCGGACAAAGGGAAGGCAACGAAATGTCCTGGTTAAGGTGGAAAGAAGACACCACCTTAGGGAGAAAATCCGGAGTCGGACGGAGAACCACCTTGTCTTGGTGAAACACTAAAAAAGGTGACTCCGAAGAGAGCGCAGCCAAATCAGAGACTCTCCTGAGAGAAGTTATGGCTACTAGAAAAACCACTTTCTGTGAAAGTCTAAACAAAGGAACCTCCCTAAGAGGCTCAAAGGGGGGTTTCTGTAAGGCCGTGAGGACCAGATTAAGATCCCAGGGATCCAAAGGCCGCCGGTAAGGAGGAATGAGGTGAGATGCGCCCTGCATGAAGGTGCGCACCTGAGCCAGTCGGGCGATACGCCGCTGGAATAATACCGACAGAGCCGACACCTGTCCCTTGAGGGAATTGAGGGACAGTCCTAGCTGCAGACCGGACTGTAGAAAGGACAGGATGGTCGGCAAGGAGAACGGCCAAGGAGCATGGCCGGAAGAGCGACACCAGGACAGGAAAATCTTCCAAGTCCTGTGGTAAATCTTGGCCGAGGAAGACTTCCGAGCCTGAGTCATAGTGGAGATGACCTCAGAAGGAATGCCTGAAGCCGTCAGGATCCAGGACTCAAGAGCCACGCCGTCAATCTGAGAGCCGCAGAATTCTGGCGGAAAAAACGGACCTTGAGAGAGAAGGTCTGGGCGGTCCAGGAGATGCCACGGCATTTCTACGGACAGACGGAGCAGGTCTGGGTACCAAGCTCGCCTGGGCCAGTCTGGAGCAATGATTATGACCCGACGGCCCTCCATTCTGATCTTGCGCAGAACCCTGGGCAAGAGCGCTAGAGGAGGAAACACATAGGCCAGACGGAACTGGGACCAATCTTGAACCAGCGCGTCCGCTGCGAAGGCCTGAGGATCGTGGGAGCGAGCCACGTAAACCGGAACCTTGTTGTTGTGCCGGGATGCCATTAGATCCACTTCCGGAGTGCCCCACTTGCGGCAGATTGACCTGAACACTGCCGGATGCAGGGCCCACTCGCCGCTGTCCACGGTTTGACGGCTGAGATAATCGGCCTCCCAGTTTTCTACGCCTGGGATGTGGACTGCGGATATGGTGGACTTGGAGTCCTCCGTCCACTGAAGGATTCGTTGAACCTCCAACATCGCCAGGCGGCTGCGAGTCCCGCCCTGGTGATTGATGTAGGCAACCGCTGTCGCGTTGTCCGACTGGACTCGAATGTGCTTGCCCGCCAACAGGTGGTGAAAGGCTACGAGAGCTAGAAGAACAGCCCTGATTTCCAGCACATTGATCGAGAGGGCTGATTCGGACGGAGTCCAAGTGCCCTGTGCTCGGTGGTGGAGAAATACTGCTCCCCAGCCGGAGAGGCTGGCATCCGTGGTGAGGATCACCCAGGACGGAGTCAGGAAGGAGCGTCCCTGTGACAGAGAGAGGGGCCGAAGCCACAACTGAAGAGAGCTCCTGGTCTGCGGCGACAGAGCCACTAGCCTGTGCAAGGAAGAGGTCCGCTTGTCCCAACAGCGGAGAATGTCCAGCTGCAGGGGACGCAGATGGAACTGGGCAAAGGGAACCGCTTCCATTGACGCCACCATCTGACCCAGCACCTGCATGAGGTGCCTGATGGAATGACGGCGGGGCTTCAACAGAGAGCGCACCGCCAGATGAAGGGACTGCTGTTTGACTAAGGGCAGCTTCACAAGTGCCGGCAGAGTCTCGAATTGCATCCCTAGGTACGTAAGTTCCTGGGTCGGGGTCAAAGTGGACTTGGGCAGATTGACAAGCCACCCGAATTGAACAAGCGTGTCGAGAGTGAGCGAGACGCTCCGCTGGCAGTCTGCACTGCATGAGGCCTTGACTAGAAGGTCGTCCAGGTAGGGGATTACTGCCAACCCCTGGAGATGCAGGACCGCAACCACTGCTGCCATGACCTTGGTGAAAACACGAGGGGCCGTGGCTAACCCGAAGGGGAGAGCCACGAATTGGAAATGTTCCTCTCCGACTGCAAAGCGTAGCCAACGTTGGTGTGAAACCGCAATAGGCACATGCAGATAGGCATCTCTGATGTCGATGGATGCTAGAAAATCTCCTTGGGTCATTGAGGCAATGACTGATCTCAGAGATTCCATGCGAAAGCGCCGCACCTGAACATGCTTGTTGAGAAGCTTGAGATCCAGGATGGGCCGGAAGGAACCGTCCTTCTTGGGGACTAGGAAGAGGTTTGAGTAGAAACCTCTGAACCGTTCCCGGGCGGGAACCGGAACAATTACACCGTTGGCCTGCAAGGATGCCACGGCCTGTGAGAAGGCGGCGGCTTTGGAGCAGGGGGGAATGGACAGAAAAAATCTGTTTGGCGGGCTGGAAGAAAATTCTATCCTGTAGCCGTGGGAGATGATATCCCGCACCCACTGATCGGAGACGTGCTGAAACCACACGTCGCCAAAGAGGGAGAGCCTGCCACCGACCAAGGACGTTGCTGGCGCAGCCAGATAGTCAAGAGGAGGCTGCCTTAGTGGCAGCGGCTCCTCCGTTCTTCTGAGGACGCGGCTTCGCGCGCCAGTTGGGTTTACGATCCTTGGCTGAGTTAGTGGACGAGGCTGAGGGCTTAGAGGACGACCAGTTAGAGGAACGAAAGGAACGAAACCTCGACTGGTTCCTGCCCTGGACAGGTTTCCTGGTTTTAGTTTGTGGCAAGGAAGTACTCTTCCCGCCAGTAGCTTCCTTAATAATTTCATCCAGTTGTTCACCGAACAGCCGGGACCCAGCAAAGGGGAGCCCAGCAAGGTACTTCTTAGAAGAAGCGTCTGCTTTCCACTCTCGAAGCCACAAAATCCTGCGGATCGCGAGAGAATTAGCGGAAGCCACCGCCGTGCGGTGAGAAGCCTCCAGAATGGCAGACATGGCGTAGGACGAAAAAGCCGAAGCCTGGGAAGTTAAGGCAACCATCTCGGGTATAGAGTCCCTGGCGAGGGAATGTATCTCCGCCAGAGAGGCAGAGACTGCCTTAAGAGCCCACACTGCTGCAAAAGACGGGGAGAACGAGGCTCCTGCCGCCTCATATACAGATTTGGCCAGAAGGTCAACCTGGCGGTCAGTGGGATCCTTAAGAGAGGTGCCATCGGCCACAGATACGACTGTCCGGGCTGAGATTCTAGACACCGGAGGGTCTACCTTTGGGGACTGAGCCCACTCCTTAACCACCTCTGGTGGAAAGGGAAAACGGTCATCAGAACTACGCTTTGGGAAGCGTTTGTCAGGACAGGCCCTGGGCTTGGTAACAGTGGCCTGAAAACTGGAGTGGTTAAAAAACGTACTCCTAGCTCTCTTAGGAGAGGTAAACTGGTGTATTTCTACCAGAGAGGCTTGTTCCTCTGACACTGGGGGATTGAGGTTCAGTACGGAGTTAATGGATGCAATCAAGTCACTAACATCCGCATCACCCTCAGATAAGTCAATGGGGTACATAGAGGTAGCGTCTGAGCCCACAGTAAAAGTATCCTCCTCGCCCTGCAATTCAGCTCGTGAATCAGAGCCGTGGGACGAGGAAGGAGAAGGGTTTCTGCGTCTCCGTTTAGGAGGACGGGGTCCTAAAACATGCTCTGAGAGCTCTGCAGAGCTCGGAGCAGCAGAGGCGCCCTGATAAGGGGGCTGATTCATGGTCAGCAGAGTCCGGGACAGCTGTCCCATGGAGTCGGCAAAAGACTGGGAGATAGCTCTGGAAAAAGATGCTACCCAAGCCGGGGGTTCAGCCACCGGGGCCGGAGCAGCCGGAGGGACCCCTGAAGAGGCTCCAGGCTGAGGCACCACCATGTTAGAGCAGGCATCACAGTGTGGATAAGTGCTCGGTTCTTGCAGAATGAGCTTACATGCAGTGCATATAGCGTACAGCTTAGCAGACTTGCTCCTAGTGACAGACATGCTGCTGAGGTGGAGGCTCTGCAGTAAAGAATACACTCCTGTAGAATGACCCCCTGAGAGTGTATAATAAAGCCCACAACCAGAGGTTGTGGCTTACCAGACCGTGTGTGCCCTCCGGATTCCACAGCTCGGACCCCCAGTGAAGCGCTTTCCAGGATGCAGCAGCTGCAGCAGCCAGCGCCGATCAGTGTGAGAACGCTGATAAAATGGAGCTGGAGTGAGGAGGGGGGGCGGGGATTAGCCCAAGAGCGGGAAACCGGAGGGCCAAGGAGAGATACAGGGGAGGGAACATCTCCTCAGAGAGGAGTGTCCTCCCCTCTGCTGAACGGCCGGTGGGCGGAGCCACACTGTTCCCCTGCATGAATGACATGCAGGGGAAGCTGAAACCGAAACTAGGCCGCAACTGAAGCCGGGGCCTAGATTTTTACATGCGGCCGACGAGCAGGCACCCTCGGCGCGGTTCTCAGGAAAAACCCAGAGAACCGGCCGGAATTTACAGCAAAGTCAAAAGACACACTCTCCCCATAATAAATGTACCCGGGACCCCTGAGAAACGTCTCAATACTTAGCTTTTGAGACGCAGGGCCATGTCCCTGGGGGGGGGTTAAGCGCTCCGTCCGGCAGAATCCTGACAGGGCTGCGGATGGAGACCGGTCTCCTGCAAAGCAGAGAGGACCGTGATGGCTCCCACTTCAAGCCAGAGCCTCAGAGGATGGTGAAGGAGCGCGGCATGTGAAGGCTCCAGCCTTGTAAAGTCAACCTTAACAGCACCGCCGACACAGTGGGGTGAGAAGGGACATGCCGGGAGTCCAGACTGGACCCGCTTTTCTTCCATATCTTTGAAATCAAAAATCTTAAAAATTAAAAATCAGAGAATGCATGTGTGTGTGTGACCTCCTGAAACACAAAGCATTGAACTGGTTAGATTGTCATCCAGGGGGTGTATATAGCCCGGAGGGAGGAGCTACACGTTTGAGTGTAGTACTTTGTGTGTCCTCCGGAGGCAGAAGCTATACACCCATGGTCTGGGTCTCCCATAAGGAACGATGAAGAAAGTATCGTGATGTCTACACATTACATTGGAAGGAGCTTTTATGACATTTCATTCTAAATCCATGGTCATTTCCCTTTGCTGATATTGCAGCTTACACTCTTTTGGAAGGCTTTCTAACGAATTCTGAGGTATTTTTATGCAGACTTTGTTGATTTATCAGGTCAGCCACTGATGATGGACGAGAGGACCTGGTTTGCAATCTCTAGTTCAGGCCAAAAGGCGTTTGATGGGGTTGAGGTTAGGACTCTTTGAGGGCCAGTCAAGTTATTCAACACCAAACCAGGTCAGTTTTGCCATTCATGAAATGACTTGTGACAACATATTACAGCACCATGATCAGTGACCAGTAAGCTCTTTAGAATTTGTTATTGTTTCACAAATATTTGCAGAACAGATTGCATGTTTGAGGCTGGAATTTATATACCTGTGGCAGTGGGACCATATAAAAGACCTGAATTTAATGATTTAGAGTTGAGCACCAATACTTGTGTACGGTGTACATCAGATTGCTTTGACTATGGACAGGACATTTGTGGCGTAACAATCCCTGAACATGAGGTTGTAATGACGCAGACATAGAACTTTTTCCCAGAATACTGTCATTTTTTTTCCTCTCCTACTGGGAGCCATAACTTTTTTAGTATTAGAAGCAAGAGGGCTTGCTATTTTTGCATGACACCATTTATTTTACCAAATAAGTGGAAATGGTGAAAAAAAAAACGCCAGTAATGTCACTTTAATTTTTTACTTGTTTGTAATAGCACTGGTCACTTTTTGGTTATCTGGTAGCGATCTTTTAACTTTTTCTAAGAGTCATGATTATGGGATGTCAAATTTATATATTTATTTTTTAATTTACTGCTCAAAAATTTTTTACAAAAACAATTTGGCTTCTGTCGCCATATTCTGCAAGTCATGTTTTGTTAAAAAAAAAAGGTGGGTGTAGAGTCAATATGCGATCATATTGATAGTGAGCCGTTACAGCAGACGAATGCCTTGACATCCATCCTGACTGTGGCCAAAATCAGGCACATACCTCTGGAGGGTATGCCGTCAGTGAGCACAAACACAGTGTGGACCTTGCCTTACAGTTGTCTCTGATCACACCAGTTTAACCTTTTCATGAATTAGGAGCATCTGACTCTTCATGCCCCCTAATTAGACCAGTGTGAACGCCATTCTAGATGAATCGCGACCAAAATATCTTAAAGTGTACCTCCAGTTCCAAATGAAAAACAGTTCCAATGCAAGACTTTGCTGTATACCGTATTTTTCGTTTTATAAGACGCACCAGATTATAAGATGCATCCCAAATTTGGAGGGAAAAAACCCCATATGGTGTCCGTTTTATAATTCGATGGTGTCTTACCAGGGAGGAGAGCGGCAGAGGAGCAGGGATCACAGGTGACAGGGGTGATACTGGAGTCCTTTGATGCTGTGAGTGGTACAGAGGGGACCCACTGCGGGCGCTGTTCTGTGTGGAGGATAAGGCACTGGCCATTATGAAGATGGCGGTGAGGGCCTCAAATAATGGTGGCCGGAGTCGTCGCATGTGACGCACAAACCGGGGCCGTGGGGCACTGTTACCAGGCCACGTTTCTGCTGCTGGGACGCCACGGTGGCAAGGCCCGGTTCCATGACCCCGGCGGTGTCATTTAATAAAGATGAAAGAGATGATGATGAATGATGGGGATGGTAGTTCGTGATGGCACCTGTGGTATTCGGCCAGAGATAGCCGACGCTGCGGATGGGACCCCGGGGTCAGTTGGTGATGTAGCTTTATTGGTATAGCTGTCCACAGGTAGAGCTGGGCCCTGGGGCGGATGGTGGTGGTAGTAGTCTATGATGGTGGTGGTTTGCAGAGCCGGAGGCGCAGGTGAATAACGGAGCGACACAGGAATGCAGTCTCAAGATGTTTACTCACTGTAGCAGGTTCCAAGGTAACACTACTAGCCAGTGATCGCCTTTAGAGTGCTGGGTATCACTGTGAAGGGCTCCAGCCGATCTCGGGTAGTTCGGAGGTCGAGTCCGGAGCAATTCTTTATTTGTCCCTTTCCTGGTCGCCTTCCTGTGCTTGCTTCTCCCTCCTGCTTTTGCGCCTTCGTACACAGAGCCCTGTGCCAGTGCCCGCGAGCCCTTTTGGGCGGTGTGAAGCTCTATCCCTTGGCCCTGTGAGGTCACCTTCCAGTGAACTCGTGTATGGATGTGGCCTATGTGCTTGCAGTCACCTCAGCCGTTGGTTTTACTAGCGGAGTACGTAGGTTCTTCTACTGTAGCCTAGGGACCAGTCCCCGATATGCGGCCAAGTTCCTCCACTTGGTTGCTGTATGTGGAACATGGCCACAGGTGGCTGGTGCACTTCCCGTGGTCCCTGGGACCCCTTCTGTCTGGCCCTGGGTCGAGGTGAACCAGCTCCAGACCAAAGGTCTCTTCACTCCTCTACTTCTCCTTCCCTCTCCACACTCACATTCCTGTTCCCACTTTACTACTGTTTTCCCACTCCTAAGACTCCACCCTTTCAGCCTGGCTTCAGGTACAGCACTCCCTTGCCATTTCTGATGAGGTGTTGCTGAATCAGGGTGTTGTGCTTTTGTGTGAACCAGTGGATGACCTCCTTCATACTCAAGATGGAATACCACACCTCTGGATGAGGTGCAGTACCTCTGTGGCGACTGAAGCCTCAGTGGTGCCACACATGCGCAGATGAAAGATTAAGCCGAGAGCTCCATCTGCGCATGCGCCGACTTTAGGCGCCATTATTTAAAGCGCTCACCGCCATATTCAGAATGGCCCGTGCCTCATTGCCTGCCGCACAGAGCCGAGACGCACAGAGCTGAGCAGCCCCACACAGAGCAGAGCCGCCGAGCCCCGCCTCATACCAACTCATTTGGTATCACAGAGTTCAGAAATGCCCAGTCTATCAAAATATAAAATGAACTAATATGATCGGTAGACGGCGTAGCCGTAAAAAAAAATTACAACCGGCAAAGTTAAGTTTTTTGGTCTTCGCAAATTTTGAGCAAAATGCAATACCAGGGAGTCAAAACGTAGCGTCTGCGCAAAAATGGTTCGGCTAAAAATGCAAACAAATAAGCTATCAGTGAGCCCCACATCCCGAAAAATGAGAACACTATAAGTTGCAGAAAATGGCGCTGAAAGTGCTCCAATTTTTTGGACAAATCTTTCTTTAACCCCTTATATAAAAGTAAACCTAAACATGTTTGGTATTAACGAACTCATACCAACCTGAAGTATCACACCCACCCATCAGTTTTACCATAAAGTGAACACGGTGAATAAAGCACCCCACAAACCATTGTCCAATCACACTTTTTTGGAATTTTTCCGCACGTGGACATTTTTTGCGGTTTTCCAGTACCATATATGTTAAAACTCATGGTTTCACTTAAAAGACCAATACGTCCCGCAAATAACAAGCCCTCTTATGGCAAGATTGACGGGAAAAATAAAAAAGTTACGACTCTCGGAAAAAGGGGAGCAAAAAACAAAAACGGAAAAATCGTCCAGGGGTTAGGGGGTTAAAGGTGGGAGTCCGTGAGCGCATCAGGGACATTGAGAAAACAAAGACTCTGCATGAGATGGAACACCTAAAATCCCTACCAAAACATTTCCAATTGTAAAGCAAATTAATTATAAAGGCCATAGATCAGAGGTTAGAGGTGGTAACCTATTTAAGGCCCTTGCGCAACTTGAGTCACTTTATTTATAGATTGGACACAAGGACTCCTATTGGGCTCAATGAGAGCTTTCTTTAATTGGGTATTTTTATGTGGTGTGAGAATGGGACTGTTTGTGTTAAAATTATTTTTAATAGTTTTTTTATCCATAATTTAGAGATCTGTATATGCTAAAACCATACCTGTGGTGGTCTGCAAATTTTGAGGTACTTCACTCGACCCGCTCAGTGACTTAGATGTTGACTTTGATTGGGTATTTTCCCTGAATGAAGTGCCTATGAGAAAATAAGAAAAAAGATTATTATCTAAGAAAAGTGGAGAAAAACATTGTACAACAATTTAATTATAGTTTGGATACAACTAATATTTACTACATTTACTCAATAATTTAGTTTTTTGCATTTCTTGATTTTGCTTGCCTTATGGCATGTCATTTTTAATTTTGAATATCATATTTCTGTTTACACAACTACATAAACACCATGTACTTTTTTGTTTGTCTATTGATTAGTGATGGACAGACCCGGACTGTAAAATTTAGGATCCGAGCGATTTTAAAAATACCCGAGTACCGGACCCGGGCCTGAAGTTCTCAGGGAACTCCGGATAATGATCCGGAACCTTTGGAAATAAAAAATAAATAAAGGGAAATTAAATAAAATAAGATTAAAGCAGGCGCGTTATAACAATAGCAGCCCACAGCCACCCAGGATTGTCACATCCATTATATTTGACAATCCTGGCACTTTACCCGGCTCTTCCCGATTGCACTGGTGCGGTGGCAATCAGGCTAATAAGGGGTTAATAACAGCTCACAGCTGCCACTAAGCTCTAGATTAGTAATGGCAGGGTCTATGAAAACCCTACCCCCATCACTAATCTGGAAGTGAAAAGAAATAAACACAAACACAAAATAAGATAAAAACAATACCCTATTTCACTCCTTTATTAACCCCAAAAACACGCAGGTCTGTGGAAATCCACACGAGGGCCCATGACTATTCCAATTGCCTTTCTACACCGCCATAGGAGGCCCCGTAACGCTATCATAGGAAGCCGATGGTTGCCATGGTAGCACAGGGTTATGTGATGACTCCTGTCGCTATCATGACTCACATCCTGTTACAGCCGGCTGGCTTTAAAAGGACAGCAGCATTTCAGCTGATCAGAGCTCTGCCGCTCTGATCAGCAGAAATGAACAAGCGATCAGACGGCTAATCCTTACCCCTAGAGAAACTATTAAAATAAAAAAAGTAAAAAAAAAGTTTTATAGAATTAAAAAAACAACTAAAAGTTTAAATCATTCTCCATTCGCCCCACTAAAAATCAAAGGGTTAAAAAAGTAAAAAATATACACTCATTTGGTATCGCAGAGTTCAGAAATGCCCAGTCTATCAAAATATAAAATGAATCAATTAGATCGGTAGATGGCGTAGCCGTAAAAAAAAATCCAACTGGCAAAGTTACGTTTTTTGGTCTTTGCAAATTTTCAGCAAAATGCAATACCAAGGAGTCAAAACGTAGCATCTGCGCAAAAATGGTACAGCTACAAATGCAAACAAATAAGCCATCAGTGAGCCCCATATCCCGAAAAATGAGAACACTACAAGTTGCAGAAAGTGCTCCAATTTTTTGGACAAACCTTTTTTTAACCCCTTACATAAAAGTAAACCTAAACATGTTTGGTATCAATGAACTCATACCAACCTGAAGTATCACACCCACCCATCAGTTTTACCATACAGTGAACACGGTGAATAAAGTACCCCATAAACCATTGTCCAATCACACTTTTTTGTAATTTTTCCGCACGTGGAAATTTTGTGCTGTTTTCCAGTACCATATATGGTAAAACTCATGATTTCACTTAAAAGACCAATACGTCCTGCAAAAAACAAGCCTTCTTATAGCAAGATTGACGGGAAAAATAAAAAAGCTACGACTCTCGGAAAGAAGGGAATTTTGTTTACTTACCGTAAATTCCTTTTCTTCTAGCTCCTATTGGGAGACCCAGACAATTGGGTGTATAGCTTCTGCCTCCGGAGGCCACACAAAGTATTACACTTTAAAAAGTGTAACCCCTCCCCTCTGCCTATACACCCTCCCGTGCATCACGGGCTCCTCAGTTTTGGTGCAAAAGCAGGAAGGAGAAAACTTATAAATTGGTCTAAGGTAAATTCAATCCGAAGGATGTTCGGAGAACTGAAAACCATGAACCAAAAGAACAATTCAACATGAACAACATGTGTACACAAAAGAACAAACAGCCCGAAGGGAACAGGGGCGGGTGCTGGGTCTCCCAATAGGAGCTAGAAGAAAAGGAATTTACGGTAAGTAAACAAAATTCCCTTCTTCTTTGTCGCTCCATTGGGAGACCCAGACAATTGGGACGTCCAAAAGCAGTCCCTGGGTGGGTAAAAGAATACCTCGATAAAAAGAGCCGAAAACGACCCCCTCTTACAGGTGGGCAACCGCCGCCTGAAGCACTCGCCTACCTAGACTGGCGTCTGCCGAAGCATAGGTATGCACCTGATAGTGTTTCGTGAAAGTGTGCAGACTAGACCAGGTAGCTGCCTGACACACCTGCTGAGCCGTAGCCCGGTGCCGCAATGCCCAGGACGCACCCACGGCTCTGGTAGAATGGGCTTTCAGCCCCAAAGGAAGCGGAAGCCCAGAAGAACGGTAGACTTCAAGAATCGGTTCCTTGATCCACCGAGCCAAGGTTGACTTGGAAGCCTGCGAACCCTTACGCTGGCCAGCGACAAGGACAAAGAGCGCATCCGAACGGCGCAGGGGCGCCGTGCGAGACACGTAGAGCCGGAGAGCTCTCACCAGATCTAACGAGTGCAAATCCTTTTCACATTGGTGAACTGGATGAGGGCAAAATGAAGGTAAGGAGATATCCTGATTGAGATGAAAAGGGGATACTACCTTAGGGAGAAATTCCGGGACCGGATGCAGAACCACCTTATCCTGGTGAAAAACCAGGAAGGGGGCTTTGCATGACAGCGCTGCCAGCTCCGACACTCTACGGAGCGATGTAACTGCCACTAGAAATGACACCTTCTGCGAAAGACGTGATAAAGAGACATCCCGCAGCGGCTCGAAAGGTGGTTACTGAAGAGCCGTTAGCACCCTGTTAAGATCCCAGGGTTCCAGCGGACGCTTGTAAGGTGGGACTATGTGGCAAACTCCCTGCAGGAACGTGCGGACCTGCGGAAGCCTGGCTAGACGCTTTTGAAAAAATACGGATAGCGCCGATACTTGTCCCTTGAGAGAGCCGAGAGACAAACCCTTGTCCATTCCGGATTGAAGGAATGAAAGAAAAGTGGGTAAGGCAAAGGGCCAGGGAGAAAAACCCTTATCAGAGCACCAGGATAAGAAGATCCTCCAAGACCTGTGATAGATCTTGGCGGACGTTGGTTTCCTGGCCTGTCTCATAGTGGCAATGACATCTTGAGATAACCCTGAGGACGCTAGGAGCCAGGACTCAATGGCCACACAGTCAGGTTGAGGGCCGCAGAATTCAGATGGAAAAACGGTCCTTGAGACAGCAAGTCTGGGCGGTCTGGGAGCGCCCACGGTTGACCCACCGTGAGATGCCACAGATCCGGGTACCACGACCGCCTCGGCCAATCTGGGGCGACGAGAATGGCGCGACGACATTGCGCAGCACTCTGGGCAGCATCGCCAGAGGAGGAAATACATAGGGCAGTCGAAACTGCGACCAATCCTGAACTAATGCGTCCGCCGCCAGAGCTCTGTGATCTTGAGACCGGGCCATGAATGCCGGGACTTTGTTGTTGTGCCGTGACGCCATGAGATCGACGTCCGGCGTTCCCCAGCGGCGACAGATCTCTCGAAACACGTCTGGGTGAAGAGACCATTCCCCCGCGTCCATGCCCTGTCGGCTGAGAAAATCTGCTTCCCAGTTTTCTACGCCCGGGATGTGAACTGCGGAGATGGTGGAAGCTGTGGCTTCCACCCACTGCAGAATTCGTCGGACTTCCTGGAAGGCTTGACGACTGCGAGTGCCGCCTTGGTGGTTGATGTATGCGACGGCAGTGGCGTTGTCCGACTGGATCCGGATCTGCCTGCCCTCCAGCCACCGATGAAAGGCCAATAGGGCTAGATACACTGCCCTTATCTCCAGAATATTGATCTGAAGGGATGACTCTATCGGAGTCCAGGTTCCCTGAGCCCTGTGGTGGAGAAAAACCGCCCCCCACCCTGACAGGCTCGCGTCCGTCGTGACCACAGCCCAGGTGGGGGGTAGGAAGGATTTTCCCTGCGATAGAGAGTTGGGAAGGAGCCACCACTGAAGTGACGTCTTGGTTGCAAGGGAAAGAGAGACGTTCCTGTCGAGTGAAGTCGACCTCCTGTCCCATTTGCGGAGAATGTCCCACTGGAGTGGCCGCAGATGGAATTGCGCGAAGGGCACTGCCTCCATCGCTGCCACCATCTTCCCCAGGAAGTGCATGAGGCGCCTCAAGGGGTGTGACTGACCCCGAAGAAGAGATTGCACCCCTGCCTGCAGCGAAAGCTGCTTGTCCAGCGGTAGCATGACTACTGCTGACTGAGTATGAAACTCCATCCCAAGGTACGTCAGTGATTGGGTCGGTGTCAACTTGGATTTTGGGAAGTTGATGATCCACCCGAACTGCTGGAGAGTCGCCAGAGCGACGGAAAGGCTGTTTTCACACGCCATCTGAGAGGGTGCCCTGACCAGAAGATCGTCTAAGTAGGGAATCACCGAGTGGCCCTGAGAGTGTAGGACCGCCACAACAGATGCCATGACCTTGGTGAACACCCGTGGGGCTGTCGCCAGGCCGAAAGGCAATGCCACGAACTGAAGGTGTTCGTCCCCGATGGCGAAACGCAAAAAGCGTTGATGTTCGGGTGCGATCGGCGCATGGAGATAAGCATCCTTGATGTCGATCGATGCTAGGAAGTCTCCTTGTGACATCGAAGCGATGACAGAGCGGAGAGACTCCATCCGAAACCGTCTGGTGCTCACATGTCTGTTGAGCAGTTTGAGGTCCAGAACGGGACGGAACGAGCCGTCCTTCTTTGGCACCACAAACAAGTTGGAGTAAAAGCCGCGACCATGTTCCTGAAGGGGAACAGGGATCACAACTCCTTCTGTCTTCAGAGCGTTCACCGCCTGAAAAAGTGCATCGGCTCGCTCGGGGGGGCGGAGATGTTCTGAAGAAACGAGTCGGGGGACGAGAGCTGAACTCTATCCTGTAACCGTGAGACAGAATGTCTCTCACCCATCGGTCTTGAACATGTGGCCACCAGGTGTCGCAAAAGCAGGAGAGCCTGCCTCCGACCGAGGATGCGGTTCGGGGATGCCGAGAGTCATGAGGAGGCCGCCTTGGAAGCAGTGCCTCCTGCGGCCTTTTGGGGGCGTGACTTGGACCGCCACGCATAGGAGTTCCTCTGGCCTTTCTCCAGCCTGCTGGACGAAGAGGATTGGGGCTTGGCGGAGGGACGAAAGGACCGAAACCTCGATTGTATTTTCCGTTGCTGAGGTCTCTTTGGTTTGGACTGGGGTAAGGAGGAGTCCTTTCCCTTGGATTCCTTAATAATCTCATCCAATCGTTCACCAAACAAGCGGTCGCCAGCAAACGGCAAACCGGTTAAGAACCTCTTGGAAGCAGAGTCTGCCTTCCATTCGCGCAGCCACATGGCCCTGCGGACTGCCACAGAGTTAGCGGATGCCACCGCTGTACGGCTAGCAGAGTCTAAAACTGCGTTCATGGCGTAGGAAGAAAAAGCTGACGCCTGAGAAGTCAAAGACGCAACCTGCGGAGCAGAATTACGTGTGACCGCATTAATCTCAGCCAGACAAGCTGAGATAGCTTGTAGTGCCCACACGGCTGCAAAGGCCGGGGCAAAAGACGCGCCCGTGGCTTCATAGATGGATTTTACCAGGAGCTCTATCTGCCTGTCAGTGGCATCCTTTAGCGATGATCCATCTGCAACCGATACCACAGATCTAGCCGCCAATCTAGAGACTGGGGGATCCACCTTGGGACATTGAGCCCAACCCTTAACCACGTCAGAGGGGAAGGGGTAACGTGTGTCAGTAAGGCGCTTAGTAAAGCGCTTGTCCGGAACCGCTCTGGGCTTCTGGACAGCATCTCTGAAGTTAGAGTGATCAAAAAACGCACTCCGTGTACGTTTAGGGAACCGAAACTGGTGTTTCTCCTGCTGAGAAGTCGACTCCTCTACCGGTGGCGGCGGGGGAGAGATATCTAACACCTGGTTGATGGACGAGATAAGGTCATTTACTATGGCGTCCCCTTCAGGTGTATCAAGATTGAGAGCAACGTCAGTGTCAGAGCCCTGAGCTGCGACGTCCGCCTCGTCCTCCAGAGAGTCCTCACGCTGGGAACCCGAGCAGCGTGAAGAAGTCGGGGAAGATTCCCAGCGGGCCCGCTTAGCCGGTCTGGGACTGTGGTCCGGGCCGGAGTCCTCCACGTGAGACCTAGGGCCACCCCTGGGAACGTGCTGCGGCGCGGACAGAGAGGGGCCTGGAGGTGAAGATCCAACAGGGCCCGGGGCTTGTGTAAGGACCGGTCTGGACTGCAAAGCTTCAAGCAGCTTGGCAGACCATTTGTCCATAGACTGAGCCATGGATTGTGAGAGTGACTCAGAGAGTTTTTCAGCAAAAACTGCAAACTCTGTCCCTGCCGCCTGGACAGGGGGAGCAAGGGGTTCTACCTGAGCCGAGGGGCCCACTAGTGACCGAGGCTCGGGTTGAGGAAGCAAAACAGAGGTTGAGCATTGCTCACAGTGAGGGTAGGTGGAACCCGCAGGAAACTTAGCCGCACAAGAGGTACAGGCACCCTTGGCACCCTTGCTCCTTGTGGACGACATGCTGTTGTCTCCTAGGAGAGTGATCACTGAGGGTATATGGGAAGGGTATACAGCCCGACCGAACAGAAATATATAAATATATATATAGTATCTATTCCGGCACCCTAAGGGGACCAGCACCGGGTGACCGGTGTGGCTTACCGACCGCTAAAAAGCGGAGTGTGTGTCCTCCAGATTCCCTGCCTTAGGTCTCCCAGCGTTGCAGAGCTCTTCCCAGGAAATCCTCCACAGGCAGAATGCCAAAGAAATGGCTGCCGGAGCTCTCAGGGGAGGAGTGGAGCCGTGGGCGGCGTTAGAAAAAGTGCGGGAATCTGGAGTCCCCACAGTGATCAGTGAGGGGGGAGGAAACATACAGGATGTTCCGGCCCTCACAGCCGACGTCAGGCCGGCCGTCCCGCCCTTACCCCTGATAGGCCCGGGGGCGGGAGTTTTGCTACTAGGCCGCAATTGAAGCCGGGGACTAAATTTAAGACCGCGGCCGACAAACAGGCGCGGTCGGCGCGGAAGTCCGCCGGCCGTCACAAATAAGCAGCTGCTGCAGCGTCCGGGATGAAGGCGCATCATGCAAATCCCCCATGGGGATACAGAGTACCTTAGTGATGCAGGGCCCGGTCCCTGAGGATAAATAAACTCCTGTCCGACAGATTCCCACAGGGGCTGCGGAGGGAGCACGGTCCCAGTGGATGGATGACCGCTCAGGATCCCACTTCTCCCAGAGCCGCTAAGGGATGGTGAAGGGGACGGCATGAGGCTCCGGCCTTTGTACCCGCAATGGGTACCTCAACCTTAACAGCACCGCCGACTTAGTGGGGTGAGAAGGGAACATGCCGGGGGCCCCGTGGGGGCCCACTTTTCTTCCAACCGATATAACTAATCTGAGAATTCATGAGTGGATGTGTGCCTCCTTCCACACAAAGCATAAAACTGAGGAGCCCGTGATGCACGGGAGGGTGTATAGGCAGAGGGGAGGGGTTACACTTTTTAAAGTGTAATACTTTGTGTGGCCTCCGGAGGCAGAAGCTATACACCCAATTGTCTGGGTCTCCCAATGGAGCGACAAAGAAAAGGGGAGCAAAAAACAAAAACGGAAAAATCGTCCAGGGGTTAGGGGGTTAAAGGTGGGAGTCCGTGAGCACATCAGGGACATTGAGAAAACAAAGACTCTGCATGAGACGGAACACCTAAAAACCCTACCAAAACATTTCCAATTGTACCATAAATCTGACTCAAGCAAATTAAAGGAGTTGTCCAACATTAGCTTACCAAAAAATGTTGAGTTTATCTGTGCTGTATTGTCATATAAAACACCCCTATATTGTTATTTTTTGTTTTCTAACTTTTGTTCCACTTGAATTATCCCTTTATTCTCTGCAGTTCTTTGTTTACATTTTGCTCTAGCAAACTGACCACTTCCTGTGCAAAACCTCAGTTAGAGCTGGCACTGCCCGGCCTCAGGGTCCAGCCCCGTCCCCTGCCCGCCCCTTGCACACACATTCCCTGTCAGTATTCTACCCCAGCAACTGATCTGTTATCACTCTAGCAATGAAAATAACAGCCCCACATCGGGCTCTGTGCCAAACACACACACACATACACACACACACACACATACACATCGGGCTCTGCGCCACACACATCAGGCTCTGCAACCCTCCCCCACACACACATACACACACGGCGCTCTGTACCGACCTCCCCCTCACCATCGTTCTGTACCGACCCCTACCCCCATAGGGAACACATGTAGGCTACATTCACATGACCGTTCCGTTTTTGCAGTCGGCAAAAAATGGCCAATTTTTTCACGGATACATCTGTGTGTCATCCGTGTGCCTTCCGTTTTTTTTGCGGACCGCAAAAAACGGAAGCAGCAAGAAAGATAAATAGATGAGTAGATATAGAGATGAATAGATAGATAGATATAGAGACAGAGAGATAGAGGGATGAATGAATGAACAGAGGGATAGACAGATAGATAAATAGATAGATAGATAGATGAGAAAGACATATAATGTCCTACCCCCCTGCATATTCTAAGCTGGCACCCTTTAGTGACTTTCATGTGGCACGAAAGTGTGCTTAGCCTTGTATTTATCAAAAAAATAAATAAAAAATAATTTAAAAAAACCAAACGACAATGGGTCCCCCATACTTTTGTAGCCAGCTAGGGTAAAGCAGATGGCTGCAACCTGCAAACCACAGCTGGCAGCTTCAGCTTGGCTGGTAATCTAAAACAGAGGGCACCCCACGCTGTTATTTTAAATTAAATAAATAATTTAAAACAAAAAACATGGGGTCCCCCCAAATTGGATCACCAGCCAAGGTAAAGCAGACAGCTGTGGTCTGGTATTCTCAGACTAGGGAGGCCCACTGTTATTGGACACTCCCCAGCCTAAAAATAGCAGGCCACAGCCGCCCCAGAAGTGGCACATCCATTAGATGTGCCAATCCTGGTGCTTCACCCCAACTCATCCCGTGCCCTGGTGCGGTGGCAAACGGGGTAATATATGGGGTTGATGCCAGATGTGTAATGTCACCTGGCATCAAGCCCTGGGGTTAGTGATGTCACGCGTCTATCAGATATCCGACATGACAAACCCAGTCAGTAATAAAAAAAAAATAGACAACAAAAAAAAAAAGTGTTATTTGAAAAAACACTCCTCAAAACATTCCCTCATTCACCAATTTATTCAAAAGAAAAACAAATCCTGGTCCAGCATAATCCAATAAGGGGGTCTCATGACAATCCATACCATAGTCAATGTCCCAGTCAATGAAGAACAGAATGTTCCTCATTGGCTGGGAGAGTAATGCAGTGACCTGAGCTAACATCAATAGCCCAGGTCACTGCAGGGGATGCCGAGCGCTGCTGTCAGGAGGTTAGATGAAATCATTACCTGCGGTGACGATCTTCGCTTCACTCCTGTCAGCGCTGTCCCTGACTTCTATGCCCGCCGCGTTCTCAGCAGTATCGCCCGAGATGTCACCGCTAGTGACGTGAGAACGCAGCGGCATAGAAGGCACTGACAGCGCTGACAGGAGTGAAGCGAAGATTGTCACAGCAGGCAATGATGTCATCTAACATCCTGATGGCAGTGCTCGTTATCCCCGCGGGGGCCTGGTGCTGGCGGTGACACCGTGGGCGGGGAGAGTACGGGGTGCGGAGGAATGTGTGGGAGGGTGCAGGGAAGAGGGGCGGGGAATTCACGCAGGGCGGCAACATGCTGTTCCAGATTTGCATGTTAACATGGTCCTGCCCATGTTGACATGAAATGACCGGAAGCAGCAAAATCGCGGCAGGAGCGGTCACATGACCGCTCTGAGCCGGGGGAGAAAGGCTGACAGCAGGGCAGGTAAGTGATCACTAGCTACTTACCTGCCCCAATGTAGCCCAAAAGGGTAATAATGAAGAAAAGTCAAAATAAGCCGGATAACCCCTTTAATTATAAAGGCCATAGATCAGAGGTTAGAGGTGGTAACCTATTTAAGGCCCTTGCGCAACTTGAGTCATTGGATTTATAGATTGGACACAAGGACTCCTATTGGGCTCAATGAGAGCTTTGACTGCTTTCTTTAATTGGGTATTTTTATGTGGTGTGAGAATGGGACTGTTTGTGTTAAATTATTTTTAATTGTTTCTTTTTCTTTTTATCCATAATTTAGAGATCTGTATATGCTAAAACCATACCTGAGGTGGTCTGCAAATTTTGAGGTACTTCACGCGACCCGCTCAGTGACTTAGATGTTGACTTTGATTGGGTCTTTTCCCTGAATGAAGTGCCTATGAGAAAATAAGAAAAACGATTATTATCTAAGAAAAGTGGAGAAAAACATTGTACAATTTAATTATAGTTAGGATACAACTAATATTTAATACATTTACTCAATAATTTAGTTTTTTGCATTTCTTGATTTTGCTTGCCTTATGGCATGTCATTTTTAATTTTTCATATAATATTTCTGTTTACACAACACTGCACTTTTTTTGTTTGTCTATTGATTAGTGATGGACAGACCCGGACTGTAAAATTTAGAATCCGAGAGGTTATAAAAATACCCGAGTACCGGACCCGGGCCTGGAGTTCTCAGAGAACTCCGGATAATGATCCGGAACCTTTGGAAATAAAAAATGGAAAAATAAAGAAAAGAGGAATAAAGCAGGCGCGTTATAATAATAGCAGCCCACAGCCACTCAGGATTGTCACATCCATTAGATGTGACAATCCTGGCACTTTACCCGATTCTTCCTGATTCCCCTGGTGCGGTGGCAATCAGGCTAATAAGGGGTTAATAACAGCTCACATCTGCCACTAAGCCCTAGATTAGCAATGGCAGGGTCTATGAAAACCCTTCCCCCATTACTAATCTGGAAGTGAAGATAAATAAACACAAACACAAAATAAGATAAAAACAACACCCTCTTTCACTCCTTTATTAACCCCAAAAACACTCAGGTCTTATGTAATCCACACGAAGGCCCATGACTATTCCAATTGCCTTTCTACACCGCCATCGGAGGCCCCGTAACGCGATTATGGGAAGCCGATGGTTGCCATGGTAGCACAGGGTTATGTGATGACTCCTGTCGCTATCATGACTCACATCCTGTTACAGCCGGCTGGCTTTAACAAGACAGCAGCATTTCAGCTGATCAGAGCTCTGCCGCTCTGATCAGCAGAATTGAACAAGCAAGCAGACGGCTAATCCTTACCCCTAGAGAGACTATTGAAATAAAAAAAAGTAAAAAAAAAGTTTTATAGAATTAAAAAAACAACTAAAAGTTTAAATCATTCTCCATTCGCCCCACTAAAAATCAAAAGGTTAAAAAAATAAAAATTATACACTCATTTGGTATTGCAGAGTTAAGAAATGCCCAGTCTATCAAAATATAAAATGAATCAATTAGATCGGTAGATGGCGTAGCCGTAAAAAAAAATCCAACTGGCAAAGTTACGTTTTTTGGTCTTCGCAAATTTTCAGCAAAATGCAATACCAAGGAGTCAAAACGTAGCATCTGCGCAAAAATGGTACAGCTAAAAATGCAAACAAATAAGCCATCAGAGAGCCCCATATCCCGAAAAATGAGAACACTACAAGTTGCAGAAAATGCTGCAGAAAGTGCTCCAATTTTTTGGACAAACCTTTTTTTAACCCCTTAGATAAAAGTAAACCTAAACATGTTTGGTATCAACAAACTCATACCAACCTGAAGTATCACACCCACCCATTAGTTTTACCATACAGTGAACACGGTGAATAAAGTACCCCATAAACCATTGTCCAATCACACTTTTTTGTAATTTTTCCGCACATGGAAATTTTGTGCTGTTTTCCAGTACCATATATATATTCTTTGTTTACATTTTGCTCTAGCAAACTGACCACTTCCTGTGCAAAACCTCAGTTAGAGCTGGCACTGCCCGGCCTCAGTGTCCAGCCCCGTCCCCTGCCCGCCCCCTGCACACACATTCCCTGTCAGTATTCTACCCCAGCACCTGATCTGTTATCTCTCTAGCAATGAAAATAACAGCCCCACATCGGGCTCTGTGCCACACACACACACACACACACACACACACACATACACATCGGGCTCTGCGCCACACACATCAGGCTCTGCAACCCTCCCCCACACACACACACACACACACACGGCGCTCTGTACCGACCTCCCCCTCACCATCGTTCTGTACCGACCCCTACCCCCATAGGGAACACATGTAGGCTACATTCACATGACCGTTCCGTTTTTGCGGTCCGCAAAAAATGGCCAATTTTTTCACAGATACATTTGTGTGTCATCCGTGTGCCTTACGTTTTTTTTGCGGACCGCAAAAAACAGAAGCAGCAAGAAAGATAAATAGATGAGTAGATATAGAGATGAATAGATAGATAGATATAGAGACAGAGAGATAGAGGGATGAATGAATGAACAGAGGGATAGACAGAGAGATAGATAGATAGATGAGAAAGACATATAATGTCCTACCCCCCTGCATATTCTAAGCTGGCACCCTTTAGTGACTTTCTTGTGGCACTAAAGTGTGTTTAGCCTTGTATTTATCCAAAAAATAAATAAAAAATAATTTAAAAAAAACCAAACGACAATGGGTCCCCCATACTTTTGTAGCCAGCTAGGGTAAAGCAGATGGCTGCAGCCTGCAATCCACAGCTGGCAGCTTCAGCTTGGCTGGTAATCTAAAACAGAGGGCACCCCACGCTGTTATTTTAAATTAAATAAATAATTTAAAACAAAAAACATGGGGTCCCCCCAAATTGGATCACCAGCCAAGGTAAAGCAGACAGCTGTGGTCTGGTATTCTCAGACTAGGGAGGCCCACTGTTATTGGACACTCCCCAGCCTAAAATTAGCAGGCCACAGCCGCCCCAGAAGTGGCACATCCATTAGATGTGCCAATCCTGGTGCTTCGCCCCAACTCATCCCGTGCCCTGGTGCAGTGGCAAACGGGGTAATATATGGGGTTGATGCCAAATGTGTAATGTCACCTGGCATCAAGCCCTAGGGTTAGTGATGTCACGCGTCTATCAGATATCCGACATGACAAACCCAGTCAGTAATAAAAAAAAAAATAGACAACAAAAAAAAAAGTTTTATTTGAAAAAACACTCCTCAAAACAATCCCTCATTCACCAATCTATTCAAAACAAAAACAAATCCTGGTCCAGCATAATCCAATAAGGGGGTCCCATGACAATCCATACCATAGTCAATGTCCCAGTCAATGAAGAACAGAATGTTCCTCATTGGCTGGGAGAGTAATGCAGTGACCTGAGCTAACATCAATAGCCCAGGTCACTGCAGGGGATGCCGAGCGCTGCTGTCAGGAGGTTAGATGAAATCATTACCTGCGGTGACGATCTTCGCTTCACTCTTGTCAGCGCTGTCCCTGACTTCTATGCCCGCCGCGTTCTCAGCAGTATCGCCCGAGACGTCACCGCTAGTGACGGGAGAACGCAGCGGCATAGAAGGCAGTGACAGCGCTGACAGGAGTGAAGCGAAGATTGTGACAGCAGGCAATGATGTCATCTAACATCCTGATGGCAGCGCTCGTTATCCCCGCGGCTGCCTGCACTGCAATGTGAGAGGCTGCTGAGCCTGCAATGAAGGCAGCCGCGGGGCTGGAGCGGGACACAGACTGCACGGGCACTCCTGCTATCCTGAGCAGGGGGCCTGGTGCTGGCGGTGACACCGTGGGCGGGGAGAGTACGGGGTGCGGAGGAATGTGTGGGAGGGTGCAGGGAAGAGGGGCGGGGACTCCACGCACTGTACCCGCCCAGCAGGGCGGAAATATGCTGTTCCAGATTTGCATGTCAACATGGTCCTGCCCATGTTGACATGAAATGACCGGAAGCAGCAAAATCGCGGCAGGAGCGGTCACATGACCGCTCTGAGCCGGGGGAGAAAGGCTGACAGCAGGGCAGGTAAGTGGTCACTAGCTACTTACCTGCCCCAATGTAGCCCAATAGGGTAATAATGAAGAAAAGTCAAAATAAGCCGGATAACCCCTTTAATTATAAAGGCCATAGATCAGAGGTTAGAGGTGGTAACCTATTTAAGGCCCTTGCGCAACTTGAGTCATTGGATTTATAGATTGGACACAAGGACTACTATTGGGCTCAATGAGAGCTTTGACAGCTTTCTTTAATTGGGTATTTTTATGTGGTGTGAGAATGGGACTGTTTGTGTTAAATTATTTTTAATTGTTTCTTTTTCTTTTTATCCATAATTTAGAGATCTGTATATGCTAAAACCATACCTGTGGTGGTCTGCAAATTTTGAGGTACTTCACGCGACCCGCTCAGTGACTTAGATGTTGACTTTGATTGGGTATTTTCCCTGAATGAAGTGCCTATGAGAAAATAAGAAAAAGGATTATTATCTAAGAAAAGTAGACAAAAACATTGTACAACAATTTAATTATAGTTAGGATACAACTAATATTTAATACATTTACTCGATAATTTAGTTTTTTGCATTTCTTGATTTTGCTTGCCTTATGGCATGTGATTTTTAATTTTGCATATAATATTTCTGTTTACACAACAACATGAACACTATGCACTTTTTTTGTTTGTCTATTGAGTAGTGATGGACAGACCCGGACTGTAAAATTTAGAATCCGAGAGGTTTTAAAAATACCCGAGTACCGGACCCGGGCCTGGAGTTCTCAGGGAACTCCGGATAATGATCCGGAACCTTTAGAAATAAAAAATAAAAAAAGGAAAAATAAAGAAAATAAGAATAAAGCAGGCGCGTTATAACAATAGCAGCCCACAGCCACTCAGGATTGTCACATCCATTAGATGTGACAATCCTGGCACTTTACCCGATTCTTCCCGATTCCCCTGGTGCGGTGGCAATCAGGCTAATAAGGGGTTAATAACAGCTCACAGCTGCCACTAAGCCCTAGATTAGCAATGGCAGGGTCTATGAAAACCCTACCCCCATTACTAATCTGTAAGTGAAAATAAATAAACACAAAATAAGATAAAAACAACACCCTCTTTCACTCCTTTAATAAGCCCAAAAACACCCAGGTCTGATGTAATCCACACGAGGTCCCATATCGATTCCAGCTCTGCTACATCTGAAGTGACAGCGCGTGGGCATAGAATATGACCACCCGCTGTGATCTTAAGGCAGAGAATGAGTCACAGCGATGTGTGGTGACGTAACTTAGGTTATTTGCGGTCACAGCTGGAGCTGCCCATTGTCATCCACCTATGATCGCAGGTAACCTGACCTCAGGTGACCTCATTGAACTGAGTGACCACTACTATCCATAAATGTGGCGTAATACTTTGGCAAAATTACTCTCAGAAATAAAATGTGAGTCAGAAATACATTCAGGCATCTTCCGCATGCTGTTGCCATTCAGTTTCAACAATTTTCCATCCATTGCAATATTTTTACAGCCCTCGCAGGCCTATTTCTAAGGTCCTCTGGAAAATTATTCGAGTTTCCCATTGACTTGGATTGGGTTCGTTATTCGGTATGAATACACAAATGTACAAATTATTGGATTTGAACAATCTGAATCCGAATATTTTAGCATTCGCCCATATCTAGTCATCACTAATGATAATTTTAATAATTTTAAGGATGTCTAAGGATGTCTAAAACTGATCAACTGGGAAAAGGTTGTTGCATTACTCGTAAATCAAATGCCATGTCCTTCAAATTGTCCAATTATTAATACCAGGTTTTGGTTAAAATGAGGCTACCATTTCAAGGTTCATTTTCCATCAAGGAGAAACTACGCTGAAAATCTATCTTTCTCTATCGCTTCATTGGAGGACACAGGAAACCATGGGTGTATGCTGCTGGGACTAGGAGGTGACACTATGCAAATAAGAAAGTTGGCTCCTCCCACATAGTATACACCCACTGACTGGAGCTGAGGAGATCAGTTTTTGCTTAGTGTCCGAGGAGGTTGGACACGCAGGGGCTGCTCTCAGCCCCTCAGGTTTGTATTGTTGTGTTTTATTAATGTTTTCCCTTTGTTTTTCAGACACAGCTCGTCGGGCGACAGGGTGTAATCGCTCACCCTGCTCTCCCACATAGAGACCGGTCGCACAGAAGTGGGGTCCGTCCGCCACTTCCGTTGTCCTCCGTGTCTGTCTGGCAGGACCCTACCCCCCTAACACTTTCAAGACGGTTTGGGGGGCATCCGCACAGAGGAACAGGTGGATGGTCCTTGCCCCCCTCCCCAAACTCTCTCGCTTCCGAGCCTGATTGTGGGGTAGGAGGACGAAGACCGTACCCAGGATGGAGAGGTACCCTTCCGGTCTCCCCTCGACTATGCCCGGGACGACCGTCGAGATATCTTCGCTCGCCTTCCAGGATGGGTCCAGGATCACCTCAAGACAAGCCGGGACCTCCGATAAGTACTCACTCCCCCCTCCTCTTCCCCGTCCCGGGTTATGGGGAGGGATCCCGGGTATAGAAACCCCACAGCCCCTTCTCCACTTGGGTCAGGGGGTCCTACATCTCCCTTAGAGCCCCCTCCACAGGCCCCTCTGTAGTTGGCTTCGGCGACCTACCTTAGAATTTAGCCCCCGGCTCCATTGCGGCCCGGCGTCCCCTCCGGTGGCCCACTTTCAAATTTATCCCCCGGCTCCATTGCGGCCCGGCGTCCCCTCCGGTGGCCCACTTTTAAAATTTAGGCCCCGGCTCCATTGCGGCCCCCTCAGTGTCCGCGCGCCTCTCCAGGCCACGCCCCCAGCCGGAATTCTGTCCGCGCGCGTGGGCTTTTCAAATCTTCCGCCTCTTTTTTCTCGCGCGGTCCCAGTCCTCTCCCGGTGTCTGTCGTCATTTCCGGGCGCCAATCCCCGGCACGCGTCATTCCTGTGCCTCCACTGGACCAGGCCCCTCCCTCCGGGTAAGCGACGCTGCTGCCGCCGCGAGGCCCGATACTCCCCGCCCGGGTAGGTCGACTCTGCAGCCGCCTCAGGACCCGAGCCTCCGACCGGGTAAGCGCCGCTATCGCCGCCGCCGCGCCTGTGCCTACTCCCGGGTAAGCGCTGCCAGCGCCGCCACCAGGCCCGATCCACCGACCGGGTCAGCGCTCCTAGCGCCGCTGCGTCCCCCCCTTCCCAGAACCGCCGCAAGTTTGCGACATAGCGCCCACCCGCAGGCAGTGTTGGCCCCAGCGCACCCTCACTGGCAGGGTTTAGTCCACTGCTCCCCAGACTTCAGTGTCAGTCAGCGCCCCGGGCATCAGGCTGTCATCTCTCTCAGGGCTCATTCCCAGGGTACTGTTGTCTCTGAACATGCAGGCCCATTCACTGTGGTGCTATTTGTGAAGAAACAAGTCCATTCAATATGGTACTGGTTGTGAGGAAGCAGGCCCATTCCCTATGGTACTGTTTGGGAAGTGGCAGGCCCACTCACTGTGGTACTGTTTGTGAGGATGCAGGCCCATTCACTATGGTACTAGTTGTGAAGGGGCAGGCCCATTCACTATGGTACTGCTTTGGGAAGAAGCCGAATGTCGCACAATTTTTTTGTCTCCTGTTTTTGTGATGTACATTCACAGACATTCTCCTCACATCTTGCCTAGCACAGATGTGCTCCTGAATTCTGGGCGTTCACTGTCAGTTTGCCATTCTGTCTCCCAGGTATTATACGCCTGTAACACTAATCACTGATCCTATGTGTCCAGCTGTATTATACGCCTGTGGCTCTAATCACGGACGTCTCTACAGCACTCTAAATCTTCCCAGAGTATCGCTCTTGCGCCCGATTATCCGTCACGTTACGGATAATTATGGCGCTCTACCCAGCAGTCAGAAACCCATATTTCGCTACACACGCTGCTTGCCCAGCGGTCCATGACATGGCCCTTTCCGTGAACGCTCCAGTGTCTCCGTGAACCTGTCAGCCTTCCAGTGTGTTCCAGGTTTACGCCCTGTGTTTCCATGTGCCTATCCTCTAGCCTACGTGTCAGTGTCTCTACGTGCTACCTGTCTGTTACAGTCCGTAGGTGCCTTTCTCTCTACACCAGTCTTCACCAGTGTGCAAGTGCCACCAGTGTGCCAGTGTTCTTTAGGTACTAGTCCTCTTCGGTGTGCTAGTGTTTCCTCGTACTTGTCCACTATCCAGTGGGCCAGCGTTTCTATATGCACTGACCTACTCCCGTGTGCCAGCGTTTCCCTGTACCTGTCCACTATCCAGAGTGCCAATGTCTGCGTCATGCCTGTGTGCTCCAATACCCAGGTGCTTTGGGGACCCTGCCCGCTATTCCGTGGGCCAGTGTTTCTACGTGCATTTGTTTACTCTGGTGTACCAGTGTTTTCCACGAGCCCTTACACTACTCAGTGTAATTAGGTTTTTATGCGCACCTGTCTACACCACCGTAATAGTGTTGTGTGAACCCTCCCACTGTTTAGGGGGTCAGGTTTCTTCTTGCACCTGTGAGTTTTAGTGTGCTATAACCTTTTCTGTCAACCTGTCCACCATCCAGATTGACAGTTCCATAGACCTGTCCACTTGCTCGTGTGCCAGTGTCTCTATATGTCGGTCCATCTTCCAGGGTGCCAGTATACACTATCCAGTGTTTCTCTATGCACCTACCCACCATCCGGTGCGCTAGTCTTGCCAGAATGTACCCTCTATCCTGTGTGCCAGTGTTTCTGTAGGCACCTGTCTACTACAGCGGGAGAGTGATTTGATGAGCCTGCCCACTTGCCTATGGGCCAGCACTTATCAGCACCAGAAGCCGGATACAGCAACAGGCTTGAGTGCCTTGTTCAACTTTTCCGCTCATCTTCGACTGAGGCGAGTGCTCCATCCAACACTACCCCATGAGGCGGCACGCCAGCAGCTGTCACGTTCAGTTCCAGTATTCAAGATCAATGATCCTGCCCGCTATCCAATAGGCTAGCGTTTCTCCGGACCAGAAGCTGGATACTGTAACAAGTATGTGTTGCTCTGCTCACGACCCAGTGACTCGAACAGTCTTCCTCACCTAGTGGGTCATGTATCTCCTTCATCTTCGACTGAGGCGAGGACTATGGTCTCCATGGACCCCTAACGTGGTACGGCAGCAACGGTCATTAGGTTGCTTCCCAGTGACCCAGGGGTTTTTTCCTACTTCAGACCACCCATTCAGGAAAACAGAAGGTAAGCCAGAATCCTCTGGCCAGTTCATTGTCTTCTCTTTCTGCAGCAGTTATTTACTCACTCTTCAGCGATCTGCATCCATCTCCTACCTCACACCATGCGTGTAACGTGATCTCGAGGTAAGGTTACACGCGACCTTCTGACTGGAGGGTCGTGTGATTCACTCCCTGCAGCAACCACAGACCTCATGACGCAGCACGGCAGCAGCAGTTCTCATCCGGTCGCTTCCCAGTGGCCCGGGACCTTCTCCTACCTTGCCCCATTCATCTAAGGTAGCCACAAGGTAGGGCTTTTCTCTCTTGACCGTACGTTGGCTGCATCGCTTCTTGAAGCAGCAGTCATTTTGGTTTTCAAATGAGGTAAGCAAGGGGCAGCTCTGTCTGCTAACCAATATGTTGTCCATTTTACTTCCTGCCACCTTCCTCGGGTGGTTCATAGTTCTTCTGGTATCTGCCTATTCTTTGGCCTAGACCAGCCTTGGCCGCGCCCTCCACTAGGGTTCCGGCCAGGTACTGTATAGGTTTAAAACCATAGGTCGTTACTTACATTCTCTTTCTTTCAGATAGAGATCAGATTTCCTCAGTCCCTTCACAGTCAACAGATGAAGTTAAGAACCAGACACAGAATCGTCTAACCAGTATTGATTCCACGGAGGACCAGCTTCACCAAGGGACTTCTAGTATCCTGACGGCCCAGTCATTGGGCCCACTCTTCCGGACAAGCTGTAAGGTTTCATATAATTGTATTCTGTCTACTTTCCGCAGCAGAATTCTTCAGGGAACCCAGAATGCTCAGGCCACTGGGTGTCTCCACCCGAACACTCAACACTACAGCGAGTGGTCCCCGTCTAATCTGCCAATCTCCACTAACACCTAGACATGACCTGCTTCAGTTTCAGGCCAAGAGGGATCTTCATTTCCCCTGTCCCGGGTCTACCTCCTTTTCCCCCTCTCGTAGCCATTCTGGATGGCCCTTGGAGATATGCTAGATCTCTCCGAAGTCCCCGCCATACCAAACTCCGCGACCACTCGCCACCGCTTGGTCTCATTTCTGCACTTTTCAATCAGAGTTCCTGCCAGACCATTTAAACTCCCATATTCTGTCATTTCTTTCCCTTCGTCGTCACCTCGGGTTGTGACGTGGTGACGCGTTTTATAATAATAATAGTAATAATAATAACACTTTACTCATTCTTCCGTCACTCCTCCGTTTTTTCCTTGCCACCTTCCAAGGATAGGCGTCACTACTCTGGTCGACGAGCGCTTAGGCCGGTCACATAGTCCAACCCTTCCTTGAGTCCCCTCGAAAGGGTTTTTCCTTCTCCCATTACAGGTCATACTTCCCAGGTCTTGGGCTCCTTTTTTTTCATTCGCAAGAGCCCTCTCCTATAGGGGGTTCTCTTTCCAGTAATTCACTTCAAGGGGCATCTAGTACCCGAGTCCAGAGTTCGAGTTTTCCCAGCCACGCCATTGTAGATGCCCGGACTCCCTTCTCCTGTCTGTCAGGTCATAGAGGTAATTGGTTATTGGATTTCCTTGGCTCCTTAACCTTCTCCTTTTTCTCCGGACTTCACAGGTTCTCTAGACCGCTTCTATACACAGGGGATTTATCTCCCGTATCATCTTCCCGCCTGCAGGCTGTTTCGTCCACTAGGGTCAGATCACTTCCCTCAGGTGCTGTGTAACCAACAGGTCAAGTTCCCCTATGGCGGAATCCCCTCACAGTATCTCGTCTCCCCTGCACTTTTTTAGGCAGTCGGTTTTCCTTTTAGTTGTCCGGTGGCAGTAAAGGCCCAAGGCTCCGTTCGCCTCCACTTACCTGGCACCTTCCTCTACCAGGTACCCTAGTTCTTCGCTCATTCTTACTCTCTCAGGCGTAGTACCATGGCCTGTCGGGTTTTTGCTCCTAGCCGACCTATTGCTGTCAGTCGCCTTAGATCCTTAGCTTTCTTAGGTACAGATTTCAAAGGATGCAGTTTCTCCCTGATCATCCTATTCCCCAGCACACGCATTTTACACTAGTTCTTAGTACTCCCTAGTACTCTAACTCTTCTCCTATACTTCGGCCCCTGGCCGGGTAGGGGTTCTTTATGGGGTCTACGACCAGTTTTCGGTCACAGAATCTTGTCTCTGCTAACCCTGTTTTCGGGTCGCTTTCTTCCCACCCTTGGGGACTGCTTTAGGACGTCCCATTGTTTCCTGTGTCCCCCAATGAAGCGATAGAGAAAAGTAGATTTTGGGTACTCACCGTAAAATCTCTTTCTCGGAGCCTTCATTGGGGGACACAGCACCCGCCCTTTTCTAAGACTTCAATGGATCCGGAATGTTCTAGATTTCAAGCTTCTCCTCGTACTGCTTTTACACAAACTGATCTCCTCAGCTCCAGTCACTGGGTGTATACTACGTGGGAGGAGCCAACTTTCTTATTTGCATAGTGTCACCTGCTAGTCCCAGCAGCATACACCCATGGTTTCCTGTGTCCCCAAATGAAGGCTCCGAGAAAGAGATTTTACGGTGAGTACCCAAAATCAACTTTTTGAACCATGTGCATTGAATATTTTTTTGGTATGGTATCAGAGGACTCAGAAGGAAAAATGTATGTAACAAAATTAAAACATTGTCGTCCATTTGGCTTATCCCTAATCTATTAATTTTACACTAGGTGGTAAAATAGATGACATCTTTATTATCTGGAGGGGTACCGATCCTGAACTGCAGAGCTTCATGACTTGGTTGAACGATAACCCATATAACATCAAACTAACCTATAAGGCAGATCGGGAGGCAATTGATTTTCGGGACTATAATATAAAAATGGGGTACCAGACAGAAAAGGGTACTCCACGGGTACAATTATTATCAACAAGTAAGAGGGAAGAATCTTTTTCCTCACAGATACATTTCATCTCCAAGTTAACAGTCAGAGGGGGCGATCGGCAGATCTTGAACAAACACTGGTCGTTACTGAAGACCGACCAGAGTTTGAACGACGTTTTACTCATCGCCCACTCTTACCTGTTAGAAGGGGGAAAAGCCTAAAGGATATGCTGGTGAAGAACCATTACGTACCTAGGGTGGTATCTCGCTTTGAGAAAGGGAGTCCCAAATTTGGTTGTTTTCCTTTTGTCTGCCCAGAGATGTTGTCAGCTTGGGTTGGACCTAAAGAGTATAAAATAAAAAGTTACAAATCATGCAGTAAAAGTCACGTTATCTATTATGCAGTATGTGACTGTAGCCTAATTTATATTGGGTTAACATCAAGGGAATAACGCGTCCGCACGACGGAACATGTTAGGGACATAAATGCGGTGTGTGATGTTGTGGATCTTGATTCCCTAAGGATGATCCAGAGACATTTCAAGCTGCACTATGACTGTGGTCCCACAGGATTGAAAATTTGTGGTATCGAAAGGTCCATTTAGAATCTAGGGGTATATATATATATATATATATATATACACACATATTACTATATGAATTTTGTCTCTGCATGATATAGGGACATTAGAAAATCTTTTAAGGACTATACATGGTCATATTCTTTAGGCTAAGGCTGATTCTCCTTATGTTTGGATGATTTTCTTACCTCCCTGGTCGTGCCCTTTCACTTGCCAGTAGTAGATATGGTCTCGTTGGGTACGCATGTGCGGGGCTGCCTCAGCATGAGTCCCCGCCAAGGGAGCTTCCTCAGAAGGATGCATGGGTTAACTGACGTTAGTGGAAGTATTCTTCCGATCCACGCTTCCCCTGGAATGACTGGATGAGGCGGACTCTATGTGCGGCGTCCCACCCCCTGCACGCGCCCAAACAGCGACGATCTCGCCCAAGACACCACATAATAAAACATGCACATTACACTTTCCTCAAGCGAGGAAGCCAGGTGAGAAACGCTTGTCAGGGCTACTCAAAACATACAGTTATAAGTGCACTTTATAGGTGAGTCCGGATCACGATGATTCATGGCTGTTAGCTCTATCGGTAATAGTAATGGTAGCCTTTGAGGCTTAGGCTGCGTTACATGGGTGATATTAGATTTTTGTGTTATTATAGCGTCACCAGGTGGCCATCTGTATTAGTACATGCAGTGGTACCTGCAATGTATTTCAATGACCCCGATCCTGCTGTACCGGAAGTCGCCGGATCCTGATAGACAGAATCCTGTTTTTTGAACTGAGCATGCCCAGAAAGCAGCTTGGCATGGTCAATACAGAAATCTCCCTCTCTCTCAGACAGAAGACCAGGATCGTGAAGGGGTGAGAGGGAGTAATAAAGATGGAGTCCCTAAGTGTGTCTGTGTATTTATTTCTAATAAAGTGTCTGTGTATTTTTTTCTAATAAAGTATTTTTTCTGTGTGATGTCTTTTTTTTAACCCTTTATTGGAGATTCTTAATGGCCGGGTCAAACTTGGCCTGACATTAGCAATCTCAGGCTTTATACCAGCAGTTAAAACAAAGCTGGTATTAACCCCTTATTACCCAACATGCTACCCGGCACCACGGCCGCTGGGAGAGATGTTGGATACAACGCCAGAAGATAGCGCTTTTAAGAAAGCGCCATTTTCTGGGGTGACTGTTGACTGCAATTCGCAGCGGGGGGGGCCAAGAAAGCTTGGGCCACCCTGCACTGCGTATTCCCATCTCCAGCTGCCTAGTTGTACCTGGCTCGTCACAAAAATTGGGCAAAGCCCATGTGTTTTTTTTTGTTTTTTTTAATTATTTCATGAAATTCATGAAATAATTAAAAAAGGGCTTCCCTGTATTTTTGGTTCCCAACCAAGTACAAATAGGCAGCTGGGGGTTGGGGGCAGCGCGTACCTGCTTGCTGTACCCTGCTAGCATACAAAAACAGGGTGAAGCTGTCTTTTTTTTTAGTTTTTCGGCAAAAAACGTTAAAAAAAGGGCTTCCCTGGATTTTCCATTGCCAGTGAAGGTCATATAAGCAGTGGGGGTTAGCAGCCAGTAGCTGCTCGGGTTACCTTAGCAATAGAAAATGCAGCGGGAGTCCACACATTTTATTTTTTGACCCCCTAACCCTAGAGTTAGGGTTATGTGTTTGGGGTTTTTGTTTATTTTTTAATGAATTTAAAAAAAAAAATACTCATGGGCAACCGAGAACCCGAGCATTTTTAGTGCACACTCATCCCTACTTCTAACCATACAGCCAGCAGATCAAGTAATCTGATCAGCTGACTCCAGTGTTGGCCGATTACTTGTTCTGGGTCCCCCTGCATCCATCGCAGCGTGTGCTGCCTGTGAGGTCAGCTGAATTCGGCCGACACTGGAGTCAGCTGATCTGAACTCTGTTGAACTCCAGCCCGCACACTCTGCGATGGATGCAGGGGGACACAGAACAAGCAATCGGCCAACACTGGAGTCAGCTGATCTGAACTCAGCTGAACTCATGACCACACAGCCCGAACATGGTCACACGTGATCGGCAGCAGGCAGTGATTGCTGTTAACCTGCATCCTTCACAGCGTGTGCGGGCTGTGAGATCAGGAGTTCAGCTTATTCCCGATCAGCTGACTCTAGTGCCAGACGATAAATTCTGTGTTCCCCTTGATCCATCACAAGTAGAAGAAGAAGCATACAATAAACTAACAATTGCGGTTGCATGCGTTGCACATTCAATCCACAGGATCCGGTCATATGCGGTTTGCATCCTGTCAAATGTGAAAGTAGCCTTACAGCTGGAGCAGGAAGAAGAAAGACAAGATGGCAGACTTACTTTGGGAGCTTACAGGAAGAAATCGCACAGACCAATTTTTGGGGCTCCACTCAAGGGGATCTGGGGCTGAGAAAAAAAGGAGACCGTCAGCTGATGATGAAATAGCTAGCAAAGTTATTGATCATTATCTCAAACCCATTGCCTCCTCTCTCTAGTCCGGCATTTCCTCTCTGCGGCGATCGCCATCCTCCTTCTTCTGAGGCCCATGTGCATGACGCGTCCTACATCATGCTCACTAGCTGGCATTGAGGTCCTGCGCAGGCGCACTTTGATCTGCCCTGCTCAAAGCAGATCCATGTATTGTAGTGCATATGCGTAAGAGATCTTTAACCCCTTAACGATCTGGTGGCTATCATGATAGCACAGGATCATGTGATGACTCCTGTAGCTCACATGACTCAGGTCCTGTAAGAAAAAGCCAAATACTGGCTGTTACAAGAGATGATAATTTCTCCCAGTCTAAATTGTGCTGCTCTGATTGGGATAAATAAATGAGTGATCAGACAGCTGATCCTAATAGCCCCCTAGGGGTACTAGTCAAATTTAAAAAAAAATTTAAGAAAAAGTTTTGAAAAAGTAAAAAAAAAAGTAAAAACACCTAAAAGTTCAAATCATCCCTTTTTTGCCCCACGGAAAAATAAAGGGTTAAAAAAAAATATATTCACACATTTGGTATCGCTGTCTTCAGTCCGAATATATATCATAATATAAAATCATTTGTTCTGTTTGGTAAATGGCGTAGCAGCAAAAAAATTCCAAATGCCAAAATTACGCTTTTTGGTTGCCACAAATTTTAAGCAAAATGCAATAACAGGCAATGAAAACATAGCATCTGCGCAAAAATGATACTGTTAAAAACGTCAGCTCGAGATACAAAAAAAAGCCATAACTGAGCCATAGATTTAAAAAAATGAGAACGCTATGGGTCTCAGAAAATGGCGCAAAAAAGAGAATTTTGTTTACTTACCGTAAATTCTTTTTCTTATAGTTCCGACATGGGAGACCCAGACCATGGGTGTATAGCTTCTGCCTCCGGAGGACACACAAAGTACTACACTAAAAAGGTAGCTCCTCCCTCCGAGCATATACACCCCCTGGATGACCAAATCTAGCCAGTTTAGTGCAAAAGCTGAAGGAGGACATCCACCCACAAGTAGAGATAGAGTAAAACCCGGAATAACCGGAACCTCTGTCTACAACAACAGCCGGTGAAAACACACGGAACAAGAACTGCCAACAGGCAACAGGGAGGGTGCTGGGTCTCCCATGTCGGAACTATAAGAAAAAGAATTTACGGTAAGTAAACAAAATTCTCTTTTTCTTCATCGTTCCTTATGGGAGACCCAGACCATGGGACGTCTCAAAGCAGTCCATGGGTGGGAAATAAACAGAAAACTGAGAAGTAGGCAAAACCTAACTTCACAAATGGGCGACAGCCGCCTGAAGGATGCGTCTGCCCAAGCTCGCATCTGCCGAAGCATGAGCATGCACTTGGTAGTGCTTCGAAAAGGTGTGCAGACTAGACCAAGTGGCAGCCTGACAGACCTGCTGAGCCGTAGCCTGGTGCCTGAAAGCCCAAGAGGCACCGACAGCTCTGGTCGAGTGCGCCTTAATCCCCGGCGGGGGAGGCACCTGAGTACATTGGTAGGTATCGGATATGGCCGACCTAATCCAACGAGCTAGGGTCGGTTTAGAAGCCGAGAGACCCTTGCGCTGACCTGTGGTCAGCACAAAAAGAGAGGTGCACCGCCTAAGAGCAGCGGTGCGTGACATATAGATCCGGAGCGGCCGCACCAAATCTAAAGTATGCAACACTTTCTCAAAGCGATGCACAGGGGCCGGACAAAGGGAAGGCAATGAAATGTCCTGGTTAAGGTGGAAAGGAGACACCACCTTAGGGAGAAAGTCCGGAGTCGGACGGAGAACCACCTTGTCTTGGTGAAAAACCAAAAAGGGTGACTCCGAAGAGAGAGCAGCCAAATCAGAGACTCTCCTGAGAGAAGTTATGGCCACCAGAAAGACCACTTTCTGGGAAAGTCGAAAGAAAGAAACCTCCCTAAGAGGCTCAAAGGGGGGTTTCTGTAAGGCCGTGAGGACCAGATTAAGGTCCCAGGGATCCAAAGGCCGCCGATAAGGAGGAATGATGTGAGATGCGCCCTGCATGAAGGTGCGCACCTGGGCCAGTCGGGCGATATGCCGCTGGAACAACACTGACAGAGCCGAGACCTGTCCCTTGAGGGAATTGAGGGATAGTCCTAGCTGCAGACCGGACTGTAGAAAGGACAGGATGGTCGGCAAGGAAAAAGGTCAAGGAGCATGTCCGGAAGAGCGACACCAGGACAGGAAAATTCTCCAAGTCCTGTGGTAAATCCTGGCCGAGGAAGACTTCCGAGCCTGAGTCATAGTGGAGATGACCTCGGAAGGAATGCCTGAAGCCGTCAGGATCCAGGACTCAAGAGCCACGCCGTCAATCTGAGAGCCGCAGAATTCTGGCGAAAAACGGACCTTGTGAGAGAAGGTCTGGGCGGTCCGGGAGATGCCACGGCACCTCTACGGACAGACGGAGCAGGTCTGGGTACCAAGCTCGCCTGGGCCAGTCTGGAGCAATGATTATGACCCGACGGCCCTCCATTCTGATCTTGCGCAGGACTCTGGGCAAGAGATGTAGAGGGGGAAACACGTAGGCCAGACGGAACTGGGACCAATCCTGAACCAGCGCATCCGCTGCCAAGGCCTGAGGATCGTGGGAGCGAGCCACGTAAACCGGGACCTTGTTGTTGTGCCGGGATGCCATGAGATCCACTTCCGGAGTGCCCCACTTGCGGCAGATTGACCGAAACACTGCCGGATGCAGGGCCCACTCGCCGCTGTCCACGGTTTGACGGCTGAGATAATCTGCCTCCCAGTTTTCTACGCCTGGGATGTGGACTGCGGATATGGTGGACTTGAAGTCCTCCGTCCACTGAAGGATACATTGAACCTCCAACATTGCTAGGCGGCTGCGAGTCCCGCCCTGGTGATTGATGTAGGCAACCGCTGTCGCGTTGTCTGACTGGACTCGAATGTGCTTGCCCGCCAACAGGTGGTGAAAAACTACGAGAGCTAGGAGCACAGCTCTGATTTCCAGCACATTGATCGAGAGGGCTGATTCGGACGGAGTCCAAGTGCCCTGTGCTCGGTGGTGGAGAAACACTGCTCCCCAGCCGGATAGACTGGCATCCGTGGTGAGAATCACCCAGGACGGGATCAGAAAGGAGCGTCCCTGGGATAGCGAGAGGGGCCGAAGCCACCACTGAAGAGAGCTCCTGGTCTGTGGCGACAGAGCCACTAGCCTGTGCAAGGAAGAGGTCCGCTTGTCCCAACAGCGGAGAATGTCCAGCTGCAGGGGACGCAGATGGAACTGGGCAAAGGGAACCGCTTCCATTGACGCCACCATCTGACCCAGCACCTGCATGAGGTGCCTGATGGAATGACGGCGGGGCCTCAACAGAGAGCGCACCGCCAGATGAAGGGACTGCTGTTTGATTAAGGGCAGCTTCACAAGTGCCGGCAGAGTCTCGAATTGCATCCCTAGGTACGTAAGTTTCTGGGTCGGGGTCAGAGTGGACTTGGGCAGATTGACAAGCCACCCGAATTGAACAAGCGTGGCGAGAGTGAGCGAGACACTCCGATGACAGTCTGCACTGGATGAAACCTTGACTAGAAGGTCGTCCAGGTAAGGAATTACTGCCAACCCCTGGAGGTGCAGAACCGCAACCACAGCTGCCATGACCTTGGTGAATACTCGAGGGGCCGTGGCTAACCCGAAGGGGAGAGCCACGAATTGGAAATGTTCCTCTCCGATTGCAAAACGTAGCCAACACTGGTGTGAAACTGCAATTGGCACATGCAAATAGGCATCTCTGATGTCAATGGATGCTAGAAAATCTCCTTGGGTCATTGAGGCAATGACTGATCGCAGAGATTCCATGCGAAAGTGCCGCACCTGAACATGCTTGTTGAGAAGCTTGAGATCCAGGATGGGCCGGAAGGAACCGTCCTTCTTGGGGACTAGGAAGAGATTTGAGTAGAAACCTCTGAACGGTTCCCGGGCGGGAACCGGTACAATTACTCCGTTGGCCTGCAAGGATGCCACGGCCTGAGAGAAGGCGGCGGCTTTGGAGCAGGGGGGAGTGGACAGAAAAAATCTGTTTGGCGGGCTGGAAGAGAATTCTATCCTGTAGCCGTGGGAGATGATATCCCGCACCCACTGATCAGAGACGTGTTGAAACCACACATCGCCAAAGTGGGAGAGCCTGCCACCGACCAAGGACGTTGCTGGCGCGGCCAGATAGTCAAGAGGAGGCTGCCTTAGTGGCAGCGGCTCCTCCGTTCTTCTGAGGACGCGGCTTCGTGCGCCAGCTGGGTTTTCGATCCTTGGCTGAGTTAGTGGACGAGGCTGAGGGCTTAGAGGATGACCAGTTAGAGGAACGAAAGGAACGAAACCTCGACTGGTTCCTGCCCTGGACAGGTTTCCTGGTTTTAGTTTGTGGCAAGGAAGTACTCTTTCCGCCAGTAACATCCTTAATAATTTCATCCAGTTGTTCACCGAACAGCTGGGACCCAGCAAAAGGGAGCCCAGCAAGGTACTTCTTGGAAGAAGCGTCTGCTTTCCACTCTCGAAGCTACAAGATCCTGCGGATCGCGAGGGAATTAGCGGAAGCCACCGCCGTGCGGTGAGAAGCCTCCAGAATGGCAGACATGGCATAGTATGAAAAAGCCGAATCCTGGGACGTTAAGGCAACCATTTCGGGCATAGAGTCCCTGGTGAGGGAATGCATCTCCGCCAGAGAAGCAGAGACGGCCTTAAGAGCCCACACTGCTGCAAAAGACGGGGAGAACGAGGCCCCTGCCACTTCATATACAGATTTGGCCAGAAGGTCAACCTGGCGGTCAGTGGAATCCTTAAGTGAGGTGCCATCCGCCACAGATACAACTGTCCGGGCTGAGATTCTAGACACCGGAGGATCTACCTTTGGTGAATGAGCCCACTCCTTGACCACCTCTGGTGGAAAGGGAAAACGGTCATCAGAACTACGCTTTGGAAAGCGTTTGTCAGGACAGGCCCTGGGTTTGGTCACAGTGGCCTGAAAACTGGAGTGGTTAAAAAACATACTCCTTGCTCTCTTAGGTGAGGTAAACTGGTGTTTTTCTACCAGAGAGGCTTGTTCCTCTGACACTGGTGGATTGAGGTTCAGTACGGAATTAATGGACGCAATCAAATCACTAACATGTGCATCACCTTCGGTTAGATCAATGGGGTACATAGAGGTAGCGTCCGAGCCCACAGTAAAGGCATCCTCCTCGCCCTGCGATTCAGCTCGTGAATCAGAGCCATGGGACGAGGAAGGAGAAGAGTCCCTGCGTCTCCGTTTAGGAGGACGGGGTCTGGGAACAGATGAAAAATCCTCTGTGAGCTCTGCAGAGCGAGTCGGAGCAGCAGAGGCGCCCTGAGAAGGGGGCTGATGCATGGTCAGCAGAGTCCGGGACAGCTGTCCCATGGAGTCGGCAAAGGACTGGGAGATAGCTTTAGAAAACGATGCTACCCAAGCCGGGGGTTCAGCCACCGGGGCTGGAGCAGCCGGAGAGACCCCTGGGGAGACTCCAGGCTGAGGCATCACCATGTTAGAGCAGGCATCACAATGTGGATATGTGCTCGGTTCAGCAGTATGAGCTTACATGCAGTGCATATAGAGTAAAGCCTTGCAGCCTTGCTCCTAGTGAGAGACATGCTGCTGAGGTGGAGGCTCTGCAGTAAAGAACACACTCCTTCAGAATGACCCCCAGAGAGTGTATAAGAAAGTCCACAACCAGAGGTTGTGGCTTACCAGACCGTTTTGTGTGCCCTCCGGATTCCACAGCTTGGACCCCCAGACAGATTGCAGAGCTGCAGCAGCCAGCGCCGATCAGTGTGTGAACGCTGATAAAATGGCGCCGGAGTGAGGAGGGGGGGCGGGGTTTAGTCCAAGAGCGGGAACCGGAGGGCCAAGGAGAAATACAGGGGAGGGAAACATCTCCTCAGAGAGGAGTGTCCTCCCCTGTGCTGAACGGCCGGTGGGCGGCGCCGCACTGTCCCCCTGCATGACTGACATGCAGGGGCAGTGAAACCGAAAGTAGGCCGCAGCCGAAGCCAGGGCCTACATTTTTCCATGCGGCCGACGAGCAGGCACCCTCGGCGCGGTTCTCAGGAAAAAAACCAGAGAACCGGCCGGAATCACAGCAAAGTTAAATAACACACTCTCCCCACAATAAATGTACAAGGGACCCCTCAATAACGTCTCAATACTTAGCTTATGAGACGCAGGGCCAGGTCCCTGAGGGATGAGCGCTCCGTCCTGCAGGGTCCTGAAAGGGCTGCGGATGGAGACCGGTCTCCTGCAAAGCAGTGAGAACCGTGATGGCTCCCACTTCAAGCCAGAGCCCGGGGGATGGTGAAGGAGCGCGGCATGTAAGGCTCCAGCCTTGTAAAATCAACCTTAACAGCACCGCCGACACAGTGGGGTGAGAAGGGACATGCCGGGAGTCCAGCTTGGACCCGCTTTTCTTCCAACTCTTTAAAATCAAAAATCAAAAATGAATGCATGTGTGGATGTGTGACCTCCTGAACACAAAGCATTGAACTGGCTAGATTTGGTCATCCAGGGGGTGTATATGCTCGGAGGGAGGAGCTACACTTTTTAGTGTAGTACTTTGTGTGTCCTCCGGAGGCAGAAGCTATACACCCATGGTCTGGGTCTCCCATAAGGAACAATGAAGAAACGTCCGTCACTTTTTTCGGACAAACTTCTGATTATTTTTTTAACCCCTTAGATAAAAGTAAACCTATTCATGTTTGGTGTCTACAAACTTGCAGTAACCTCAGGCATCACAGCAGCACATCAGGTTTACCATATAGTGAACACAGTGAATAAAATGTCTCAAAAACAATAGAGCAATCACACTTTTTTTTGCAATTTCTCCACATTTGGAATTTTTTTGCCATTTTACAGTACACTGCATGGTAAAACTCACGGTTTCATTTAAAATTACAGCTCATTCTGCAAAAATTGAGCCCTCACATGACCATATTGACTGAAAAATAAAAAAGTTACGTCTGTCAGAAGAATGGCAAACTCCCCACAAATACCGGAAAGTGTAAAGTCGGTCGGTCGTGAAGGGGTTAACCTTTCCTCGCGCCTGCTCATTACAGTACTTTGATCAGCAGGGCAGATGAATGCGCCTGCATTGCCTGCAATGTCGGCTCGTGTGGATGACGTAGACACATCATCCACACCGGACTAGGAAGAAGGAGGCCTAAGATCGCAGCAGAGAGGATGCGTCAGACCTGAAAGAGGAGGCACCGCACTGGAGAGCTGCGACACCCATTGGACTGGACCCACCCTAGGTGAGTATTATAAAAGTACTTTTTCCGTTTTACAGAGCGGCCTAGGCTCTTATATACAGTATTTTGGAATGCTGTATATAAGAACTCAGTGGTATTGGACACAGCTTGTAGTCCCCAAATCTGGTGACAGATTCCCATTAAAAAATCGGAAGGAACACAAACTTACACAATAAATCACCAACATATTTGTGCTTCTAAGGGCGTGATTTATTACGCCCAGTCTCCATGCCAGAAAATCTACATAGGAATGACCACAAGCGACTTAACCTCTTACAGACAATGGACGTACTGGGTACATCGTAGATAATGGCGGTGTAATCATCGTCGGCTGCTGCTGCAGTAAACCGGCACCGATTTCCGCACATATATGCTGATCTGAACAGCAGACATGTGTAGCTTACAAGCAAAGGTAGATCCACGATTCACCCATGCCTTTTAATCCCTTAGACCGCGCTGTCAAATACTGACAGCGCAATGTAAATGGCCATGGCAGGGAAATTTCCTTTCCTCGACGCCATCGGAGTCCCCGTGATGCGATCACGGGAAGCCGATGGTTGCCATGGTAGCACAGGGTTATGTCATGACTCATGTCGCTATCATGACTCACATCCTGTTACAGCCGGCTGGTTGTAACAGGACAGCAGCATTTCAGCTGATCAGAGCTCTGCCGCTCTGATCAGCAGAAATGAACAAGCGATCAGACAGCTAATCCTTACCCCTAGGGGGACTATTAAAATAAAAAAAGTTTAAAAAAAAGTTTTAAAGAATTAAAAAAAACAACTAAAAATTTAAATCACTCCCCATTCGCCCCACTAAAAATCAAAGGGTTAAAAAAATAAAAAATATACACTCATTTGGTAATACAGAGTTCAGAAATGCCCAGTCTATCAAAATATAAAATGAATTAATATGATCGGTAGACGGCGTAGCTGTAACAAAGAAGGGAATTTTGTTTACTTACCGTAAATTCCTTTTCTTCTAGCTCCTATTGGGAGACCCAGACAATTGGGGTGTATAGCTTCTGCCTCCGGAGGCCACACAAAGTATTACACTTTAAAAAGTGTAACCCCTCCCCTCTGCCTATACACCCTCCCGTGCATCACGGGCCCATCAGTTTTGGTGCCAAAGCAGGAAGGAGGAAACTTATAAATTGGTCTAAGGTAAATTCAATCCGAAGGATGTTCGGAGAACTGAAACCATGAACCAAAAGAACAATTCAACATGAACAACATGTGTACACAAAAGAACAAACAGCCCGAAGGGAACAGGGGCGGGTGCTGGGTCTCCCAATAGGAGCTAGAAGAAAAGGAATTTACGTTAAGTAAACAAAATTCCCTTCTTCTTTGTCGCTCCATTGGGAGACCCAGACAATTGGGACGTCCAAAAGCAGTCCCTGGGTGGGTAAAAGAATACCTCGATAAAAAGAGCTGAAACAACGGCCCCCTCTTACAGGTGGGCAACCGCCGCCTGAAGGACTCGCCTACCTAGGCTGGCATCTGCCGAAGCATAGGCATGCACCTGATAGTGTTTTGTGAAAGTGTGCAGACTCGACCAGGTAGCCGCCTGACACACCTGCTGAGCCGTAGCCTGGTGCCGCAATGCCCAGGATGCACCCACGGCTCTGGTAGAATGGGCTTTCAGCCCTGAAGGAATCGGAAGCCCAGAAGAACGGTAGGCTTTAAAAATCGGTTCCTTGATCCACCGAGCCAAGGTTGACTTGGAAGCCTGCGACCCCTTACGCTGGCCAGCGACAAGGACAAAAAGCGCATCAGAACGGCGCAATGGCGCCGTGCGAGACACGAAAATCCGGAGAGCCCTCACTAGATCTAACAAATGCAAATCCTTTTCACATTGGTGAACTGGATGAGGGCAAAATGAAGGTAAGGAGATATCCTGATTGAGATGAAAAGGGGATACCACCTTAGGGAGAAATTCCGGGACAGGACGCAGAACCACCTTATCCTTGTGAAATACCAGGAAAGGGGCTTTGCATGACAGCGCTGCAAGCTCTGACACTCTTCGGAGTGATGTAACCGCCACTAGAAATGCCACCTTCTGCGAAAGACGTGATAGAGAGACATCCCGCAGCGGCTCAAAAGGTGGTTTTTGAAGAGCCCGTAGAACCGTGTTGAGATCCCAGGGTTCCAGCGGACGCTTGTAAGGTGGGACTATGTGGCAAACTCCCTGCAGGAACGTGCGGACCTGCGGAAGCCTGGCTAGACGCTTTTGAAAAAATACGGATAGCGCCGATACTTGTCCCTTGAGAGAGCCGAGGGACAAACCCTTGTCCAATCCAGCTTGAAGGAAGGAAAGAAACCTGGGTAAGGCAAACGGCCAGGGGGTAAACCCCTTCTCAGAGCACCAGGCTAAGAAGATCCTCCAAGTTCTGTGATAGATCTTGGCTGACGTTGGTTTCCTGGCCTGTCTCATAGTGGCAATGACATCTTGAGATAACCCTGAGGACGCTAGGAGCCAGGACTCAATGGCCACACAGTCAGGTTGAGGGCCGCAGAATTCAGATGGAAAAATGGCCCTTGAGACAGCAAGTCTGGTCGGTCTGGGAGCGCCCACGGTTGACCCACCGTGAGGTGCCACAGATCCGGGTACCACGACCGCCTCGGCCAATCTGGAGCGACGAGGATGGCGCGGCGGCAGTCGGACCTGATCTTGCGCAACACTCTGGGCAGCATTGCCAGAGGAGGGAATACATAAGGCAGTTGAAACTGCGACCAATCCTGAACTAAGGCGTCCGCCGCCAGAGCTCTGTGATCCTGAGACCGTGCCATGAAGGCCGGGACCTTGTTGTTGTGCCGAGACGCCATGAGATCGACGTCCGGCGTTCCCCAGCGGCAACAGATCTCTTGAAACACGTCCGGGTGGAGAGACCATTCCCCCGCGTCCATGCCCTGGCGACTGAGAAAGTCTGCTTCCCAGTTTTCTACGCCCGGGATGTGAACCGCGGAGATGGTGGAGGCTGTGGCCTCCGCCCACAGCAGAATCCGCCGGACTTCTTGGAAGGCTTGACGACTGCGAGTGCCGCCCTGGTGGTTGATGTACGCAACCGCCGTGGCGTTGTCCGACTGTACGCGTATCTGCCTGCCCTCCAGCCACCGATGGAACGCTTTGAGGGCTAGATACACTGCCCTTATCTCCAGAACATTGATCTGAAGGGAGGACTCTGTCGGAGTCCAGGTTCCCTGAGCCTTGTGGTGGAGAAAAACCGCTCCCCATCCTGACAGGCTCGCGTCCGTCGTGACCACAGCCCAGGATGGGGGCAGAAAGGATTTTCCTTTCGACAGAGAAGTGGGGAGAAGCCACCACTGAAGAGAGGTCTTGGTTGCCAGAGAAAGAGAGACGTTCCTGTCTAAGGACGCCGATCTCTTGTCCCATTTGCGGAGAATGTCCCATTGGAGTGGACGCAGATGAAATTGCGCAAATGGAACTGCCTCCATTGCTGCCACCATCTTCCCCAGGAAGTGCATGAGGCGCCTCAAGGGGTGCGACTGGGCCTGAAGAAGGGATTGCACCCCTGTTTGCAGCGACTGCTGTTTGTCCAGCGGCAGCTTGACTATCGCTGAGAGAGTATGAAACTCCATCCCGAGGTAAGTCAGTGACTGGGTCGGAGTCAATTTTGACTTTGGAAAATTGATGATCCACCCGAACCTCTGGAGAGTCTCCAGAGCAACGGTCAGACTGTGTTGACAAGCCACCCGGGAGGGTGCCTTTACTAGGAGATCGTCTAGGTAAGGGATCACCGAGTGGCCCTGAGAATGTAGGACCGCTACAACGGATGCCATGACCTTGGTGAAGACCCGTGGGGCTGTCGCCAGGCCGAAAGGCAGTGCCACAAACTGAAGGTGTTCGTCCCCAATGGCGAAACGCAAGAAGCGTTGATGCTCTGGAGCGATCGGCACATGGAGATAGGCGTCTTTGATGTCGATTGATGCTAGGAAGTCTCCTTGGGACATCGAAGTGATGACCGATCGGAGGGATTCCATGCGAAACCGCCTGGTTCTCACATGTCTGTTGAGCAATTTGAGGTCCAAAACGGGACGGAATGAGCCGTCCTTTTTTGGCACCACGAACAGGTTGGAGTAAAAACCGCGACCGCGTTCCTGAAGGGGAACGGGGATCACCACTCCTTCTGACTTCAGAGTGTCCACCGCCTGAAAAAGCGCAACGGTTCGCTCGGGGGGCGGAGATGTTCTGAAAAAGCGAGTCAGAGGACGAGAGCTGAACTCTATCCTGTAACCGTGAGACAGAATGTCTCTCACCCATCGGTCTTGGACATGTGGCCACCAGGCGTCGCAAAAGCGGGAGAGCCTGCCACCGACCGAGGATGCGGTTTGGGGCAGCCGAGAGTCATGAGGAGGCCGCCTTGGAGACGGTGCCTCCGGCGGTCTTTGGAGGACGTGACTTAGATCGCCATGCAGAAGAGTTTCTCTGGCTCTTCTGTGGCCTGTTGGACGAGGAGGATTGGGATCTGGCTGAGGGCCGAAAGGACCGAAACCTCGCTTGAACTTTCCGTTGCTGAGGTCTGTTTGGTTTGGGCTGGGGCAAGGACGAGTCCTTTCCCTTGGATTGCTTAATAATTTCATCCAATCGCTCGCCAAACAGTCGGTCGCCAGAAAACGGCAAATCGGTCAAGAACTTTTTGGAAGCAGAGTCTGCCTTCCATTCGCGTAGCCACATGGCCCTGCGGACTGCCACAGAATTGGCGGATGCTACCCCTGTACGGCTAGACGAGTCCAGGACAGCATTCATGGCGTAGGATGCAAATACTGACGCCTGAGAGGTCAAAGGTGCTACTTGTGGCGCAGCGGTACGGGTGACCGCATTAATCTCAGACAGACAAGCTGAGATAGCCTGGAGTGCCCACACTGCTGCAAAGGCTGGGGCAAAAGACGCGCCTATGGCTTCATAGATGGATTTGAGTAGGAGCTCTATCTGCCTGTCCGTGGCATCCTTGAGCGATGCACCGTCAGCCACTGCTACTACGGATCTAGCCGCCAGTCTAGAGACTGGAGGATCCACCTTGGGACATTGAGCCCAACCCTTAACCACGTCAGAGGGGAAGGGGTAACATGTGTCATTAAGACGTTTAGTAAAGCGCTTGTCCGGGAAAGCCCTGTGCTTCTGGACAGCATCTCTAAAGTTAGAGTGATCGAAGAAAGCACTCCGTGTACGTTTAGGAAACCTAAACTGGTGTTTCTCCTGTTGTGAAGCCGACTCCTCTACAAGCGGAGTTGGAGGAGAAAGATCTAGCACCTGGTTGATGGACGCTATAAGGTCATTTACTATGGCGTCCCCTTCAGGTGTATCAAGATTGAGAGCAACGTCAGGGTCAGAGTCCTGGGCTGCGACCTCCGTCTCATCCTCTATGGAATCCTCAAGCTGAGACCCCGAACAGCGTGATGAAGTCGGGGAAGATTCTAAGCGAGCCCGCTTAGCTGGTCTGGGACTGCGGTCCGTGCCGGAGTCCTCCACGTAATAACTAGAGGCCACACCAGGAGCACGCTTCGTCGCAGACCGAGAGGGGCCTGGGGGTGATCCCGCAGTGCCCGGGGCCTGTGTAAGGGCCGGTCTGGACTGCAAAGCCTCTAGAAACTTAGCAGACCATTTATCCATAGACTGAGTCATGGAATGTGAAAGCGACTCAGAGAGTTTGTCAGCTAAAACGGCAAACTCTGTCCCTGCTATCTGGACAGGGGGAGCTGGCAGTTCTACCTGGGCCGAGGGACCCCCTAGTGTCTCAGGCTCCGGCTGAGCGAGTGCCCCAGTGCCCGAGCATTGCTCACAGTGAGGGTAGGTGGAACCTGCAGGTAGCATAGCCGCACAAGAGGTACAGGTAGCAAAATAACCCTGTGTCTTGGCACCCTTGCTCCTTGTGAACGACATGCTGTTGTCTCCCAGGAGCGTGATCACTGAGGGTATATAGCCACAAGCTAATGGTACAGCCGAACCGGAAAATGTATACAAATATAATGTATCTATATACAGTTCAGCACTCTAGGGGGACCAGCACCGGGTGACCGGTGTGGCTTACCGACCGCTCCAGCGGTGTGTGGCCACCAGATTCCCTGCCTCGGGTCTCCCAGAGCTGCTGCCAGAAGTCCTCCACCGGCAGAATGTGTTAAAACATGGCTGTCGGCGTTCACAGGGGAGGAGGGAGCCGTGGGCGTAACTTACAAAAGTGCGGGAATCTGGTGCCCCAGAGTGATTAGTGAGGGGGGAGGAGGACAGCTACGTGTGCTCCAGCCCTCACTGTCGGCGTCAGACCGACCGTCCCGCCCTTACCCCTGACTGGCAGGCCCGGGGGCGGGAGTTTAATGCACTAGGCCGCAAAAGCCGGGGACTAAAGTAAAAACCGCGGCCGGCAAGCAGGCACGGTCGGCGCGGTAGTCCCGGTCAAAAATCAACACCGCAGTCGCTGCAGCGTCTGAGGCCAAGGTGCTCCATGCGCTGTCCCAAAGGGGACACAGAGTACCTGTAGATGCAGGGCCCTGTCCCTGACGATACTCAGTCTCCTGTCCAGCAGATTCCCCCAGGGGCTGTGGAGGGAGCCCGGTCCCAGTGCCTGGATGACCGGTTATGGATCCCACTTCACCCAGAGCCCCTAAGGGATGGGGAAGGAAAACGGCATGTGGGCTCCAGCCTGCGTAGCCGCAATGGGTACCTCAACCTTAACAACACCGCCGACTCAGTGGGGTGAGAAGGAAGCATGCCGGGGGCCCTGTTAGGGGCCCTCTTTTCTTCCATCCGATATAATCAGCAGCTGCTGCTGACTAAAATGTGGAGCATTGTGTGAATGTGTGCCTCCTTCAACACAAAGCATAAAAACTGATGGGCCCGTGATGCACGGGAGGGTGTATAGGCAGAGGGGAGGGGTTACACTTTTTAAAGTGTAATACTTTGTGTGGCCTCCGGAGGCAGAAGCTATACACCCCAATTGTCTGGGTCTCCCAATGGAGCGACAAAGAAAATTCCAACCGGCAAAAGTTAAGTTTTTTGGTCTTCGCAAATTTTGAGCAAAATGCAATACCAGGGAGTCAAAACGCAGCATCTGCGAAAAAATGGTTCAGCTAAAAATGCAAACAAATAAGCCATTAGTGAGCTCCATATCCCGAAAAATGGGAACACTATAAGTTGCAGAAAATGGCGCTGAAAGTGCTCCAATTTTTTAGACAAACCTTTTTTTAACCCCTTAGATAAAAGTAAACCTAAACATGTTTGGTATCAACGAACTCATACCAACCTGAAGTATCACACCCACCCATCAGTTTTACCATAAAGTGAACACGGTGAATAAAGTACCCCATAAACCATTGTCCAATCACACTTTTTTGTAATTTTTCCGCACGTGGAAATTTTTTGCTGTTTTCCAGTACCATATATGTTAAAACTCATGGTTTCACTTAAAAGACCAATACGTCCCGCAAAAAACAAGCCCTCTTATGGCAAGATTGACGGGAAAAATAAAAAAGTTACGACTCTCGGAAAAAGGGGAGCAAAAAACAAAAACGGAAAAATCGTCCAGGGGTTAGGGGGTTAAAGGTGTGAGTCCGTGAGCGCATCAGGGACATTGAGAAAACAAAGACTCTGCATGAGACGGAACACCTAAAATCCCTACCAAAACATTTCCAATTGTACCATAAATCTGACTCAAGCAAATTAATTATAAAGGCCATAGATCAGAGGTTAGAGGTGGTAACCTATTTAAGGCCCTTGCGCAACTTGAGTCACTTTATTTATAGATTGGACACAAGGACTCCTATTGGGCTCAATGAGAGCTTTGGCTGCTTTCTTTAATTGGGTATTTTTATGTGGTGTGAGAATGGGACTGTTTGTGTTAAAATTATTTTTAATAGTTTTTTTATCCATAATTTAGAGGTCTGTATATGCTAAAACCATACCTGTGGTGGTCTGCAAATTTTGAGGTACTTCACGCGACCCGCTCAGTAACTTAGATGTTGATTTTGATTGGGTCTTTTCCCTGAATGAAGTGCCTATGAGAAAATAAGAAAAAAGATTATTATCTAAAGGCTACTTTACACACTGCGATATCGGTCCCGATATCGCTAGTGTGCGTACCCGCCCCCATCTGTTGCGCGACACGGGCATATCGCTGCCCGTGGCGCACAACATCGCCCAGAGCCGTCACACATACTTACCTGTCCGGCGACGTCGCTGTGACCGGCGAACCGCCTCCTTTCTAAGGGGGCGGTCCGTGCGGCGTCACAGCGACGTCACTGAACCGCCGCCCAATCGCAGCGGAGGGGCGGAGATGAGCGGGACGTAACATCCCGCCCACCTCCTTCCTTCCGCATAGCGGCCGGGAGGCTGGTAGGGAGACGTTCCTCGCTCCTGCGGCGTCACACGCAGCGATGTGTGATGCCGCAGGAACGAGGAACAACCTCGTTACTGCTGAAGTAACGATAATTGGGAATGGACCCCCGTGTCGCCGATTAGCGATTTTTCACTGTTTTGCAACGATGCAAAATCGCTAATCGATGTCACACGCAACGGCATCGCTAATGCGGCCGGATGTGCGTCACGAATTCCGTGACCCCAATGACTCCGCATTAGCGATGTCGTAGCGTGTAAAGCCCGCTTAAGAAAAGTGGAGAAAAACATTGTACAACAATTTAATTATAGTTTGGATACAACTAATATTTAATACATTTACTCAATAATTTAGTTTCTTGCATTTCTTGATTTTGCTTGCCTTATGGCATGTCATTTTTAATTTTGAATATCATATTTCTGTTTACACAACTACATAAACACCATGCACTTTTTTGTTTGTCTATTGATTAGTGATGGACAGACCCGGACTGTAAAATTTAGGATCCGAGCGATTTTAAAAATACCCGAGTACTGGACCTGGGCCTGGAGTTCTCAGGGAACTCCGGATAATGATCCGGAACCTTTGGAAATAAAAAATAAATAAAGGAAAATTAAATAAAATAAGATTAAAGCAGGCGCGTTATAACAATAGCAGCCCACAGCCACCCAGGATTGTCACATCCATTATATGTGACAATCCTGGCACTTTATCCGGCTCTTCCCGATTGCACTGGTGCGGTGGCAATCAGGCTAATAAGGGGTTAATAACAGCTCACAGCTGCCACTAAGCTCTAGATTAGTAATGGCAGGGTCTATGAAAACCCTACCCCCATTACTAATCTGGAAGTGAAAAGAAATAATCACAAACACAAAATAAGATAAAAACAATACCCTATTTCACTCCTTTATTAACCCCAAAAACACGCAGGTCTGTGGTAATCCACACGAGGGCCCATGACTATTCCAATTGCCTTTCTACACCGCCATCGGAGGCCCCGTAACGCAATTATGAGAAGCCGATGGTTGCCATGGTAGCACAGGGTTATGTGATGACTCCTCTCGTTATCATGACTCACATCCTGTTACAGCCGGCTGGCTTTAACAGGACAGCAGCATTTCAGCTGATCAGAGCTCTGCCGCTCTGATCAGCAGAAATGAACAAGCGATCAGACGGCTAATCCTTACCCCTTGAGAGACTATTAAAATAAAAAAAAGTAAAAAAAAAAAGTTTTATAGAATTAAAAAAACTACTAAAAGTTTAAATCATTCTCCATTCGCCCCACTAAAAATCAAAGGGTTAAAAAAATATACACTCATTTGGTATCGCAGAGTTCAGAAATGCCCAGTCTATCAAAATATAAAATGAATCAATTAGATCGGTAGATGGCGTAGCCGTAAAAAAAAATCCAACTGGCAAAGTTACGTTTTTTGGTCTTCGCAAATTTTCAGCAAAATGCAATACCAAGGAGTCAAAACGTAGCATCTGCGCAAAAATGGTACAGCTAAAAATGCAAACAAATAAGCCATCAGTGAGCCCCATATCCCGAAAAATGAGAACACTACAAGTTGCAGAAAATGCCGCAGAAAGTGCTCCAATTTTTTGGACAAACCTTTTTTTAACCCCTTATATAAAAGTAAACCTAAACATGTTTGGTATCAACGAACGCATACCAACCTGAAGTATCACACCCACCCATCAGTTTTACCATACAGTGAACACGGTGAATAAAGTACCCCATAAACCATTGTCCAATCACACTTTTTTGTAATTTTTCCGCACGTGGAAATTTTGTGCTGTTTTCCAGTACCATATATGGTAAAACTCATGGTTTCACTTAAAAGACCAATACGTCCTGCAAAAAACAAGCCCTCTTATGGCAAGATTGACGGGAAAAATAAAAAAGTTATGACTCTCGGAAAAAGGGGAGCAAAAAACAAAAACGGAAAAATCGTCCAGGGGTTAGGGGGTTAAAGGTGGGAGTCCGTGAGCACATCAGGGACATTGAGAAAACAAAGACTCTGCATGAGACGGAACACCTATAAACCCTACCAAAACATTTCCAATTGTACCATAAATCTGACTCAAGAAAATTAAAGGAGTTGTCCGACATTAGCTTACCAAAAAATTTTGAGTTTATCTGTGCTGTATTGTCATATAAAACACCCCTATATTGTTATTTTTTGTTTTCTAACTTTTGTTCCACTTGAATTATCCCTTTATTCTCTGCAGTTCTTTGTTTACATTTTGCTCTAGCAAACTGACCACTTCCTGTGCAAAACCTCAGTCAGAGCTGGCACTGCCCGGCCTCAGTGTCCAGCCCTGTCCCCTGCCCGCCCCCTGCACACACATTCCCTGTCAGTATTCTACCCCAGCACCTGATCTGTTATCACTCTAGCAATGAAAATAACAGCCCCACATCGGGCTCTGTGCCACACACACACACACACACATACATCGGGCTCTGCGCCACACACATCAGGCTCTGCAACCCTCACCCACACACACACACACACACACACACACACACACACACACACACACACACACACACGGCGCTCTGTACCGACCTCCCCCTCACCATCGTTCTGTACCGACCCCTACCCCCATAGGGAACACATGTAGGCTACATTCACATGACCGTTCCGTTTTTGCGGTCCGCAAAAAATGGCCAATTTTTTCACGGATACATCCGTGTGTCATCCGTGTGCCTTCCGTTTTTTTTGCAGACCGCAAAAAACGGAAGCAGCAAGAAAGATAAATAGATGAGTAGATATAGAGATGAATAGATAGATACAGAGACAGATAGATAGGTAGATAGATGAGAAAGACATATAATGTCCTACCCCTTGCATATTCTAAGCTGGCACCCTTTAGTGACTTTCATGTGGCACTAAAGTGTGCTTAGCCTTGTATTTATCCAAAAAATAAATAAAAAATAATTAAAAAAAACAACAAACGACAATGGGTCCCCCATACTTTAGTAGCCAGCTAGGGTAAAGCAGATGGCTGCAGCCTGCAAATCACAGCTGGCAGCTTCAGCTTGGCTGGTAATCTAAAACAGAGGGCACCCCATGCTGTTATTTTAAATTAAATAAATAATTTAAAACAAAAAACATGGGGTCCCCCCAAATTGGATCACCAGCCAAGGTAAAGCAGACAGCTGTGGTCTGGTATTCTCAGACTAGGGAGGCCCACTGTTATTGGACACTCCCCAGCCTAAAATTAGCAGGCCACAGCCGCCCCAGAAGTGGCACATCCATTAGATGTGCCAATCCTGGTGCTTCGCCCCAACTCATCCCGTGCCCTGGTGCGGTGGCAAACGGGGTAATATATGGGGTTGATGCCAAATGTGTAATGTCACCTGGCATCAAGCACTGAGATTAGTGATGTCACGCGTCTATCAGATATCCGACATCAGAAACCCAGTCAGTAATAAAAAAAAATAGACAACAAAAAAAAAAGTTTTATTTGAAAATACACTCCTCAAAACATTCCCTCATTCACCAATTTATTCAAAAGAAAAACAAATCCAGGTCCAGCATAATCCAATAAGGGGGTCCCATGACAATCCATACCATAGTCAATGTCCCAGTCAATGAAGAACAGAATGTTCCTCATTGGCTGGGAGAGTAATGCAGTGACCTGAGCTAACATCAATAGCCCAGGTCACTGCAGGGGATGCCGAGCGCTGCTGTCAGGAGGTTAAATGAAATCATTACCTGCGGTGACGATCTTCGCTTCACTCCTGTCAGCGCTGTCCCTGACTTCTATGCCCGCCGCGTTCTCAGCATTATCGCCCGAGACGTCACCGCTAGTGACGTGAGAACGCAGCGGCATAGAAGCCAGTGACAGCGCTGACAGGAGTGAAGCGAAGATTGTCACAGCAGGCAATGATGTCATCTAACATCCTGATGGCAGCGCTCGTTATCCCCGCGGCTGCCTGCGCTGCAATGTGAGAGGCTGCTGAGCCTGCAATGAAGGCAGCCGCGGAGTATATCCTACAAGACTCAGTAGGAACACTGAAAAGCAGCAGATCCAAATGACAACCCCACTGGTATAACAATACAACAACCTGCAACCTCACGCTCCCTTTCTGAAGTAGAACAACAACTCCCAGCATACCCACACAACCCATCGGTATGCACCAAAGCGCACATTGCAGCTTTTTTTTTTTTTTGCTGCGTTTTTGTGGTGACTACAGATGCAGCATATCAATTCTTTCTGTGTTTTTGAGCCCTTCCAGTCAATAGAATTGACTTTAAAAATACACTGGGCAAAAACGCAAAAAAATGCACGCCAGGGGTATGTTTTTTGGGACCAAAACCGTGCATCTTTGTGGTCTCCACAAAGATGCAGCATGCGCACATCGCAAATTGCTGCCCGTTAGTGTTTCCACACATTAGGAAATCCCTTTCATGACCCCCATAAAGTATGATCCCAACAAAAGTGCCCCCCAAACACTGTATGATACACCCAAAGTGAATTCCTGCACAGTACCCTCCACGCACAGTTTGATGATTCTACATCACCTCCCACCCAGCAAAGCATAATACACCCACAACAACCCCAACACAGTACGATGGCCCCAACACAGCCCTTCATACAGTAGAATGGCCCCTTTATATTCTATAACGGTCTGCACACAGTATAATGGGCCCCACATAGCCTTCCAAATAGTATAATGGCTACCATATAGGCCTTTAAACAGAATAAGGCTATGTGCGCACGCTGCATCTTTGTGGTGACCACAAAGATTCATGTTTTTAGGCCCAAAAAAACGCACTCTCGGCATGTATTATTTGCCACGTTTTACTGCGTTTTTGCTCAGTGTGTTTTTTAAGTCATCTATTGATTGGAAGAGCTCAAAAAACGCAGGAAAAAATGCAGTAAGAATTGACATGCTGCATCTTTGTGGTCACCACAAAGATGCAGCCAAAAAAAAGCTGCAAAGTGTGAACAGAAAAACTGAAATCACATAGACTTTTCTGGGAAGGAAATGCAGGAAGTTTTGTTACCAAAACTGCACTCAAAAAACGCAGTGTGCATACAAGGCCTAACTGTTACCCACACAGCCCTCCAGTGGTGCCCCTATAGCAATCAAAAATGTATAATGGCCTACATATAATAATAATATATAATATTTATTCATTTATATAGCGCTATTAATTCCACAGCGCTTTACATACATTGGCAACACTGTCCCCATTGGACTGCAATGTGAGAGGCTGCTGAGCCTGCAATGAAGGCAGCCGCGGGGCTGGAGCGGGACACAGACTGCACGGGCACTCCTGCTGTCCTGAGCAGGGGGCCTGGTGCTGGCGTTGACACCGTGGGCGGGGAGAGTACGGGGTGCGGAGGAATGTGTGGGAGGGTGCAGGGAAGAGGTGCGGGGACTCCACGCACTGTACTCGCCCAGCAGGGCGGCAACATTCTGTTCTAGATTTGCATGTCAACATGGTCCTGCCCATGTTGACATGAAATGACCGGAAGCAGCAAAATCGCGGCAGGAGCGATCACATGACCGCTCTGAGCCGGGGGAGAAAGGCTGACAGCAGGGCAGGTAAGAGATCACTAGCTACTTACCTGCCCCAATGTAGCCCAATAGGGTAATAATGAAGAAAAGTCAAAATAAGCCGGATAACCCCTTTAATTATAAAGGCCATAGATCAGAGGTTAGAGGTGGTAACCTATTTAAGGCCCTTGCGCAACTTGAGTCATTGGATTTATAGATTGGACACAAGGACTACTATTGGGCTCAATGAGAGCTTTGACTGCTTTCTTTAATTGGGTATTTTTATGTGGTGTGAGAATGGGACTGTTTGTGTTAAATTATTTTTTAATTGTTTCTTTTTCTTTTTATCCATAATTTAGAGATCTGTATATGCTAAAACCATACCTGAGGTGGTCTGCAAATTTTGAGGTACTTCACGCGACCCGCTCAGTGACTTAGATGTTGACTTTGATTGGGTCTTTTCCCTGAATGAAGTGCCTATGAGAAAATAAGAAAAACGATTATTATCTAAGAAAAGTGGAGAAAAACATTGTACAACAATTTAATTATAGTTAGGATACAACTAATATTTAATACATTTACTCAATAATTTAGTTTTTTGCATTTCTTGATTTTGCTTGCCTTATGGCATGTCATTTTTAATTTTGCATATAATATTTCTGTTTACACAACAACATGAACACTATGCACTTTTTTGTTTGTCTATTGATTAGTGATGGACAGACCCAGACTGTAAAATTTAGAATCCGAGAGGTTTTAAAAATACCCGAGTACTGGACCCGGGCCTGGAGTTCTCAGGGAACTCCGGATAAAGATCCGGAACCTTTGGAAATAAAAAATAAAAAAAGGAAAAATAAAGAAAATAAGAATAAAGCAGGCGCGTTATAACAATAGCAGCCCACAGCCACTCAGGATTGTCACATCCATTAGATGTGACAATCCTGGCACTCTACCTGATTCTTCCCGATTCCCCTGGTGCGGTGGCAATCAGGCTAATAAGGGGTTAATAACAGCTCACATCTGCCACTAAGCCCTAGATTAGCAATGGCAGGGTCTATGAAAACCCTACCCCCATTACTAATCTGTAAGTGAAAATAAATAAACACAAACACAAAATAAGATAAAAACAACACCCTCTTTCACTCCTTTATTAACCCCAAAAACTCCCAGGTCTGATGTAATCCACACGAGGTCCCATAACGATTCCAGCTCTGCTACATCTGAAGTGACAGTGCGTGGGCATAGAATATGACCACCCGCTGTGATCTTAAGGCAGAGAATGAGTCGCAGCGATGTGTGGTGACGTAACTTAGGTTATTTGCGGTCACAGCTGGAGCTGCCCATTGTCATCCACCTATGATCGCAGGTAACCTGACCTCATTGAACTGAGTGACCACTACTATCCATAAAAGTGGCGTAATACTTTGGCAAAATTACTCCCAGAAATAAAATGTGAGTCAGAAATACATTCAGGCATCTTCCGCATGCTGTTGCCATTCAGTTTCAACAATTTTCCATCCATTGCAATATTTTTACAGCCCTCGCAGGCCTATTTCCAACGTCCTCTGGAAAATTATTCGAGTTTCCCATTGACTTGGATTGGGTTCGTTATTCGGTATGAATACACAAATGTAGAAATTATTGGATTTGAACAATCCGAACCCGAATATTTTAGCATTCGCCCATATCTAGTCATCACTAATGATAATTTTAAGGATGTCTAAAACTGATCAACTGGGAAAAGGTTGTTGCATTACTCGTAAATCAAATGCCATGTCCTTCTTCAATTTGTCCAATTATTAATACCAGGTTTTGGTTAAAATGAGGCTACCATTTCAAGGTTAATTTTTCATCAAGGAGAAACTACGCTGAAAATCTATCTTTTGAATCATGTGCATTGAATATTTTTTTGGTATGGTATCAGAAGACTCAGAAGGAAAAATGTATGTAACAAAATTAAAACATTGTCGTCCATTTGGCTTATCCCTAATCTATTAATTTTACACTAGGTGGTAAGATAGATGACATCTTTATTATCTGGAGGGGTACCGGTCCTGAACTGCAGAGCTTCATGACTTGGTTAAACAATAACCCATATAACATCAAACTAACCTATAAGGCAGATCGGGAGGCAATTGTTTTTCTGGACTATAATATAAAAATGGGGTACCAGACAGAAAAGGGTACTCCACGGGTACAATTATTATCAACAAGTAAGAGGGAAGAATCTTTTTCCTCACAGATACATTTCATCTCCAAGTTAACAGTCAGAGGGGGGCGATCAGGCAGATCTTGAACAAACACTGGTCGTTACTGAAGACCGACTAGAGTTTGAACGACGTTTTACTCATCGCCCACTCTTACCTGTTAGAAGGGGGAAAAGCCTAAAGGATATGCTGGTGAAGAACCATTACGTACCTAGGGTGGTATCTCGCATTGAGAAAGGGAGTCCCAAATTTGGTTGTTTTCCTTTTGTCTGCCCAGAGATGTTGTCAGCTTGGGATGGACCTAAAGAGTATAAAATAAAAAGTTACAAATCATGCAGTAAAAGTCACGTTATCTATTATGCAGTATGTGGCTGTAGCCTAATTTATATTGGGTTAACATCAAGGGAACAACGCGTCCGCACGAGGGAACATGTTAGGGACATAATTGCGGTGTGTGATGTTGTGGATCTTGATTCCCTGAGGATGATCCAGAGACATTTCAAGCTGCGCCATGACTGTGGTCCCACAGGATTGAAAATTTGTGGTATCGCAAGGTCCATTTAGAATCTAGGGGTATATATATATACACATATTACTATATGAATTTTGTCTCTGCATGATATAGGGACATTAGAAAATCTTTTAAGGACTATACATGGTCATATTCTTTAGGCTAAGGCTGATTCTCCTTATGTTTGGATGATTTTCTTACCACCCTGGTCGTGCCCTTTCACTTGCCAGTAGTAGATATGGTCTCGTTGGGTGCGCATGTGCGGGGCTGCCTCAGCATGAGTCCCCACCAAGGGAGCTTCCTTAGACGGATGCATGGGTTAACTGACGTTAGTGGAAGTATTCTTCAGATCCACGCTTCCCCTGGAATGACTGGATGAGGCGGACTCTATGTGCGGCGTCCCACCCCCTGCACGCGCCCAAACAGCGACGATCTCGCCCAAGACACCACATAATAAAACATACACATTACACTTTCCTCAAGCGAGGAAGCCAGGTGAGAACCGCGTGTCAGGGCTACTCAAAACATCCAGTTATAAGTGCACTTTATAGGTGAGTCCGGATCACGATGATTCATGGCTGTTAGCTCTATCGGTAATAGTAATGGTAGCCTTTGAGGCTTAGGCTGCGTTACATGGGTGATATTAGATTTTTGTGTTGTTATAGCGCCACCAGGTGGCCATCTGTATTAGTACATGCAGTGGTACCTGCAATGTATTTCAATGACCCCGATCCTGCTGTACCGGAAGTCGCCGGATCCTGATAGACAGAATCCTGTTTTTTGTACTGAGCATGCCCAGAAAGCAGCTTGGCATGGTCAATACAGAAATCTCCCTCTCTCTCAGACAGAAGACCAGGATCGTGAAGGGGTGAGAAGGAGTAATAAAGATGGAGTCCCTAAGTGTGTCTGTGTATTTATTTCTAATAAAGTGTCTGTGTATTTTTTTCTAATAAAGTATTTTTTCTGTGTGATGTCTTTTTTTTAACCCTTTATTGGAGATTCTTAATGGCCGGGTCAAACTTGGCCTGACATTAGCAATCTCAGGCTTTATATATATATATATTTATATTTAGGTCATATAAGCAGTGGGGGTTAGCAGCCAGTAGCTGCTTGGGTTACCTTAGCAATAGAAAATGCAGCGGGAGTCCACACATTTTATTTTTTTTACCCCCTAACCCTAGAGTTAGGGTTATGTGTTTGGGGTTTTTGTTTATTTTTTAATGAATTTAAAAAAAAAATACTCATGGGCTACCGAGAACCCGAGCATTTTAGTGCTCACTCATCCCTACTTCTAACCATACAGCCAGCAGATCAAGTAATCTGATCAGCTGACTCCAGTGTTGGCCGATTACTTGTTCTGGGTCCCCCTGCATCCATCGCAGCGTGTGCTGCCTGTGAGGTCAGCTGAATTCGGCCGACACTGGAGTCAGCTGATCTGAACTCTGTTGAACTCCAGCCCGAACACTCTGCGATAGATGCAGGGGGACACAGAACAAGTAATCGGGCAACACTGGAGTCAGCTGATCTGAACTCAGCTGAACTCATGACCACACAGCCCGAACATGGTCACACGTGATCGGCAGCAGGCAGTGATTGCTGTTAACCTGCATCCATCACAGCGTGTGCGGACTGTGAGATCAGGAGTTCAGCTTATTCCCGATCAGCTGACTCCAGTGCCAGCCGATAAATTCTGTGTTCCCCTTCATCCATCACAAGTAGAAGTAGAAGCATACAATAAAATAACAATTGCGGTTGCATGCGTTGCACATTCAATCCACAGGATCCGGTCATATGCGGTTTGCATCCTGTCAAATGTGAAGGTAGCCTTACAGCTGGAGCAGGAAGAAGAAAGACAAGATGGCAGACTTACTTTGGGAGCTTACAGGAAGAAATCGCACAGACCAATTTTTGGGGCTCCACTCAAGGGGATCTGGGGCTGAGAAAAAAAGGAGACCGTCAGCTGATGATGAAATAGCTAGCAAAGTTATTGATCATTATCTCAAACCCATTGCCTCCTCTCTCTAGTCCGGCATTTCCTCTCTGCGGCGATCGCCATCCTCCTTCTTCTGAGGCCCATGTGCATGACGCGTCGTACATCATGCTCACTAGCTGGCATTGAGGTCCTGCGCAGGCGCACTTTGATCTGCCCTGCTCAAAGCAGATCCAATGTATTGTAGTGCATATGCGTAAGAGATCTTTAACCCCTTAACGATCTGGTGGCTATCATGATAGCACAGGGTCATGTGATGACTCCAGTAGCTCACATGACTCAGGTCCTGTAAGAAAAAGCCAAATACTGGCTGTTACAAGAGATGATAATTTCTCCCAGTCTAAATTGTGCTGCTCTGATTGGGATAAATAAATGAGTGATCAGACAGCTGATCCTAATAGCCCCCTAGGGGTACTAGTCAAATTTAAAAAAAAATGTAAGAAAAAGTTTTGAAAAAGTAAAAAAAAAAGTAAAAACACCTAAAAGTTTAAATCATCCCTCTTTTGCCCCACTGAAAAATAAAGGGTTAAAAAAAAATATTCACACATTTGGTATCGCTGTCTTCAGCCCGATCTATCAAAATATAAAATCATTTGTTCTGATTTTTAAACGGCGTAGCAGCAAAAAAATTCCAAATGCCAAAATTACGCTTTTTGGTTGCCACAAATCTTAAGCAAAATGCAATAACAGGCAATGAACACATAGCATCTGCGCAAAAATGATCCTGTTAAAAACGTCAGCTCGAGATACTAAAAAAAGCCATCACTGAGCCATAGATTTAAAAAAATGAGAACGCTATGGGTCTCAGAAAATGGCGCAAAACGTCTGTCACTTTTTTCGGACAAACTTCTGATAATTTTTTTAACCCCTTAGATTAAAGTAAACCTATTCATGTTTGGTGTCTACAAACTTGCAGTAACCTCAGGCATCACAGCAGCACATCAGGTTTACCATATAGTGAACACAGTGAATAAAATGTCTCAAAAACAATAGAGCAATCACACTTTTTTTTGCAATTTCTCCACATTTGGATTTTTTTTGCCATTTTACAGTACACTGCATGGTAAAACTCACAGTTTCATTTAAAATTACAGCTCATTCTGCAAAAAATTAGCCCTCACATGACCATATTGACTGAAAAATAAAAAAGTTACGTCTGTCAGAAGAATGGCAAACCCCCCACAAATACCGAAAAGTGTAAAGTCGGCCGGTCGTGAAGGGGTTAATCTTTCCTCGCGCCTGCACATTACAGTACTTTCATCAGCAGGGCAGATGAATGCGCCTGCGCAGGACCGCAATGTCGGCTCGTGTGGATGACGTAGACACATCATCCACACTGTACTGGGAAGAAGGAGGCCGAAGATCGCAGCAGAGAGGATGCGTCAGACCTGAAAGAGGAGGCACCGCACTGGAGAGCTGCGACACCCATTGGACTGGACCCACCCTAGGTGAGTATTATAAAAGTACTTTTTCCGTTTTACAGAGCGGCCTAGGCTCTTATATACAGTATTTTGGAATGCTGTATATAAGAACTCAGTGGTATTGGACACAGCTTGTAGTCCCCAAATCTGGTGACAGATTCCCATTAAAAAATCGGAAGGAACACAAACTTGCACAATAAATCACCAACATATTTGTGCTTCTAAGGGCGTGATTTATTACGCCCAGTATCCATGCCAGAAAATCTACATAGGAATGACCACAAGGGACTTAACCTCTTACAGACATTGGACGTACTGGGTACATCGTAGATAATGGCGGTGTAATCATCGTCGGCTGCTGCTGCAGTAATCCGGCACCGATTTCCGCACATATATGCTGATCTGAACAGCAGACATGTGTAGCTTACAAGCAAGGGTGGATCCACGATTCACCCATGCCTTTTAATCTTTTAGACCGCGCTGTCAATTACTGACAGCGCAATGTAAATGGCCATGGCAGGGAAATTTCCTTTCCTCTACGCTATCGGAGTCCCCGTGACGCGATCACGGGAAACCGATGGTTGCCATGGTAGCACAGGGTTATGTCATAACTCATGTCGCTATCATGACTCACATCCTGTTACAGCCGGCTGGTTGTAACAGGACAGCAGCATTTCAGCTGATCAGAGCTCTGCCGCTCTGATCAGCAGAAATGAACAAGCGATCAGACAGCTAATCCTTACCCCTAGGGGGACTATTAAAATAAAAAAAGTTTAAAACAAAGTTTTAAAGAATTAAAAAAAACAACTAAAAATTTAAATCACTCCCCATTCGCCCCACTAAAAATCAAAGGGTTAAAAAAATAATAAATATACACTCATTTGGTATCACAGAGTTCAGAAATGCCCAGTCTATCAAAATCTAAAATGAATTAATATAATCGGTACAAAAAAAATTCCAACCGGCAAAGTTAAGTTTTTTCGTCTTCGCAAATTTTGAGCAAGATGCAATACCAGGGAGTCAAAACGTAGCATCTGCGCAAAAATCGTTCAGCTAAAAATGCAAACAAATAAGCCATCAGTGAGCCCCATATCCCAAAAAATGAGAACACTACAAGTTGCAGAAAATGGCGCTGAAAGTGCTCCAATTTTTTGGACAAACCTTTTTTTAACCCCTTAGATAAAAGTAAACCTAAACATGTTTAGTATCAACGAACTCATACCAACCTGAAGTATCACACCCACCCATCAGTTTTACCATAAAGTGAACACGGTGAATAAAGTACCCCATAAACCATTGTCCAATCACACTTTTTTGTAATTTTTCCGCACGTGGAAATTTTTTGCTGTTTTCCAGTTGCATATATGGTAAAACTCATGGTTTCACTTAAAAGACCAATACGTCCCGCAAAAAATAAGCCCTCTTATGGCAAGATTGACGGGAAAAATAAAAAAGTTACGACTCTCGGAAAAAGGGGAGCAAAAAACAAAAACGGAAAAATCGTCCAGGGGTTAGGGGGTTAAAGGTGTGAGTCCGTGAGCACATCAGGGACATTGAGAAAACAAAGACTCTGCATGAGACGGAACACCTAAAATCCCTACCAAAACATTTCCAATTGTACCATAAATCTGACTCAAGCAAATTCATTATAAAGGCCATAGATCAGAGGTTAGAGGTGGTAACCTATTTAAGGCCCTTGCGCAACTTGAGTCACTTTATTTATAGATTGGACACAAGGACTCCTATTGGGCTCAATGAGAGCTTTGGCTGCTTTCTTTAATTGGGTATTTTTATGTGGTGTGAGAATGGGACTGTTTGTGTTAAAATTATTTTTAATAGTTTTTTTATCCATAATTTAGAGGTCTGTGTATGCTAAAACCATACCTGTGGTGGTCTGCAAATTTTGAGGTACTTCACGCGACCCGCTCAGTAACTTAGATGTTGATTTTGATTGGGTCTTTTCCCTGAATGAAGTGCCTATGAGAAAATAAGAAAAAAGATTATTATCTAAGAAAAGTGGAGAACAACATTGTACAACAATTTAATTATAGTTTGGATACAACTAATATTTAATACATTTACTCAATAATTTAGTTTCTTGCATTTCTTGATTTTGCTTGCCTTATGGCATGTCATTTTTAATTTTGAATATCATATTTCTGTTTACACAACTACATAAACACCATGCACTTTTTTGTTTCTCTATTGATTAGTGATGGACAGACCCGGACTGTAAAATTTAGGATCCGAGCGATTTTAAAAATACCCGAGTACCGGACCCGGGCCTGGAGTTCTCAGGGAACTCCGGATAATGATCCGGAACCTTTGGAAATAAAAAATAAATAAAGGAAAATTAAATAAAATAAGATTAAAGCAGGCGCGTTATAGCAATAGCAGCCCACAGCCACCCAGGATTGTCACATCCATTATATGTGACAATCCTGGCACTTTACCCGGCTCTTCCCGATTGCACTGGTGCGGTGGCAATCAGGCTAATAAGGGGTTAATAACAGCTCACAGCTGCCACTAAGCTCTAGATTAGTAATGGCAGGGTCTATGAAAACCCTACCCCCATTACTAATCTGGAAGTGAAAAGAAATAAACACAAATTAATAAAGGAGTGAAATAGGGTATTGTTTTTATCTTATTTTGTGTTTGTGTTTATTTATTTTCACTTCCAGATTAGTAATGGGGGTAGGGTTTTCATAGACCCTGCTATTACTAATCCAGAGCTTAGTGGCAGCTGTGAGCTGTTATTAACCCCTTATTAGCCTGATTGCCACCGCACCAGTGCAATCGGGAAGAGTCGGGTAAAGTGCCAGGATTGTCACATATAATGGATGTGACAATCCTGGGTGGCTGTGGGCTGCTATTGTTATAACGCGCCTGCTTTAATCTTATTTTATTTAATTTTCCTTTATTTATTTTTTATTTCCAAAGGTTCCGGATCTTTATCCGGAGTTCCCTGAGAACTCCAGGCCCGGGTCCGGTACTCGGGTATTTTTAAAATCGCTCGGATCCTAAATTTTACAGTCCGGGTCTGTCCATCACTAATCAATAGACAAACAAAAAAGTGCATGGTGTTTATGTAGTTGTGTAAACAGAAATATGATATTCAAAATTAAAAATGACAAGCCCCAATCCTCTTCGTCCAGCAGGCTGGAGAAAGGCCAGAGGAACTCCTATGCGTGGCGGTCCAAGTCACGCCCCCAAAAGGCCGCAGGAGGCACTGCTTCCAAGGCGGCCTCCTCATGACTCTCGGCATCCCCGAACCGCATCCTCGGTCGGAGGCAGGCTCTCCTGCTTTTGCGACACCTGGTGGCCACATGTTCAAGACCGATGGGTGAGAGACATTCTGTCTCACGGTTACAGGATAGAGTTCAGCTCTCGTCCCCCGACTCGTTTCTTCAGAACATCTCCGCCCCCCCGAGCGAGCCGATGCACTTTTTCAGGCGGTGAACGCTCTGAAGACAGAAGGAGTTGTGATCCCTGTTCCCCTTCAGGAACATGGTCGCGGCTTTTACTCCAACTTGTTTGTGGTGCCAAAGAAGGACGGCTCGTTCCGTCCCGTTCTGGACCTCAAACTGCTCAACAGACATGTGAGCACCAGACGGTTTCGGATGGAGTCTCTCCGCTCTGTCATCGCTTCGATGTCACAAGGAGACTTCCTAGCATCGATCGACATCAAGGATGCTTATCTCCATGCGCCGATCGCACCCGAACATCAACGCTTTTTGCGTTTCGCCATCGGGGACGAACACCTTCAGTTCGTGGCATTGCCTTTCGGCCTGGCGACAGCCCCACGGGTGTTCACCAAGGTCATGGCATCTGTTGTGGCGGTCCTACACTCTCAGGGCCACTCGGTGATTCCCTACTTAGACGATCTTCTGGTCAGGGCACCCTCTCAGATGGCGTGTGAAAACAGCCTTTCCGTCGCTCTGGCGACTCTCCAGCAGTTCGGGTGGATCATCAACTTCCCAAAATCCAAGTTGACACCGACCCAATCACTGACGTACCTTGGGATGGAGTTTCATACTCAGTCAGCAGTAGTCATGCTACCGCTGGACAAGCAGCTTTCGCTGCAGGCAGGGGTGCAATCTCTTCTTCGGGGTCAGTCACACCCCTTGAGGCGCCTCATGCACTTCCTGGGGAAGATGGTGGCAGCGATGGAGGCAGTGCCCTTCGCGCAATTCCATCTGCGGCCACTCCAGTGGGACATTCTCCGCAAATGGGACAGGAGGTCGACTTCACTCGACAGGAACGTCTCTCTTTCCCTTGCAACCAAGACGTCACTTCAGTGGTGGCTCCTTCCCAACTCTCTATCGCAGGGAAAATCCTTCCTACCCCCCACCTGGGCTGTGGTCACGACGGACGCGAGCCTGTCAGGGTGGGGGGCGGTTTTTCTCCACCACAGGGCTCAGGGAACCTGGACTCCGATAGAGTCATCCCTTCAGATCAATATTCTGGAGATAAGGGCAGTGTATCTAGCCCTATTGGCCTTTCATCGGTGGCTGGAGGGCAGGCAGATCCGGATCCAGTCGGACAACGCCACTGCCGTCGCATACATCAACCACCAAGGCGGCACTCGCAGTCGTCAAGCCTTCCAGGAAGTCCGACGAATTCTGCAGTGGGTGGAAGCCACAGCTTCCACCATCTCCGCAGTTCACATCCCGGGCGTAGAAAACTGGGAAGCAGATTTTCTCAGCCGACAGGGCATGGACGCGGGGGAATGGTCTCTTCACCCAGACGTGTTTCGAGAGATCTGTCGCCGCTGGGGAACGCCGGACGTCGATCTCATGGCGTCACGGCACAACAACAAAGTCCCGGCATTCATGGCACGGTCTCAAGATCACAGAGCTCTGGCGGCGGACGCATTAGTTCAGGATTGGTCGCAGTTTCGACTGCCCTATGTATTTCCTCCTCTGGCGATGCTGCCCAGAGTGCTGCGCAATGTCGTCGCGCCATTCTCGTCGCCCCAGATTGGCCGAGGCGGTCGTGGTACCCGGATCTGTGGCATCTCACGGTGGGTCAACCGTGGGCGCTCCCAGACCGCCCAGACTTGCTGTCTCAAGGACCGTTTTTCCATCTGAATTCTGCGGCCCTCAACCTGACTGTGTGGCCATTGAGTCCTGGCTCCTAGCGTCCTCAGGGTTATCTCAAGATGTCATTGCCACTATGAGACAGGCCAGGAAACCAACGTCCGCCAAGATCTATCACAGGTCTTGGAGGATCTTCTTATCCTGGTGCTCTGATAAGGGTTTTTCTCCCTGGCCCTTTGCCTTACCCACTTTTCTTTCATTCCTTCAATCCGGAATGGACAAGGGTTTGTCTCTCGGCTCTCTAAGGGGACAAGTATCGGCGCTATCCGTATTTTTTCAAAAGCGTCTAGCCAGGCTTCCGCAGGTCCGCACGTTCCTGCAGGGAGTTTGCCACATAGTCCCACCTTACAAGCGTCCGCTGGAACCCTGGGATCTTAACAGGGTGCTAACGGCTCTTCAGTAACCACCTTTCGAGCCGCTGCGGGATGTCTCTTTATCACGTCTTTCGCAGAAGGTGTCATTTCTAGTGGCAGTTACATCGCTCCGTAGAGTGTCGGAGCTGGCAGCGCTGTCATGCAAAGCCCCCTTCCTGGTTTTTCACCAGGATAAGGTGGTTCTGCATCCGGTCCCGGAATTTCTCCCTAAGGTAGTATCCCCTTTTCATCTCAATCAGGATATCTCCTTACCTTCATTTTGCCCTCATCCAGTTCACCAATGTGAAAAGGATTTGCACTCGTTAGATCTGGTGAGAGCTCTCCGGCTCTACGTGTCTCGCACGGCGCCCCTGCGCCGTTCGGATGCGCTCTTTGTCCTTGTCGCTGGCCAGCGTAAGGGTTCGCAGGCTTCCAAGTCAACCTTGGCTCGGTGGATCAAGGAACCGATTCTTGAAGTCTACCGTTCTTCTGGGCTTCCGCTTCCTTTGGGGCTGAAAGCCCATTCTACCAGAGCCGTGGGTGCGTCCTGGGCATTGCGGCACCGGGCTACGGCTCAGCAGGTGTGTCAGGCAGCTACCTGGTCTAGTCTGCACACTTTCACGAAACACTATCAGGTGCATACCTATGCTTCGGCAGACGCCAGTCTAGGTAGGCGAGTGCTTCAGGCGGCGGTTGCCCACCTGTAAGAGGGGGTCGTTTTCGGCTCTTTTTATCGAGGTATTCTTTTACCCACCCAGGGACTGCTTTTGGACGTCCCAATTGTCTGGGTCTCCCAATGGAGCGACAAAGAAGAAGGGAATTTTGTTTACTTACCGTAAATTCCTTTTCTTCTAGCTCCTATTGGGAGACCCAGCACCCGCCCCTGTTCCCTTCGGGCTGTTTGTTCTTTTGTGTACACATGTTGTTCATGTTGAATTGTTCTTTTGGTTCATGGTTTTCAGTTCTCCGAACATCCTTCGGATTGAATTTACCTTAGACCAATTTATAAGTTTTCTCCTTCCTGCTTTTGCACCAAAACTGAGGAGCCCGTGATGCACGGGAGGGTGTATAGGCAGAGGGGAGGGGTTACACTTTTTAAAGTGTAATACTTTGTGTGGCCTCCGGAGGCAGAAGCTATACACCCAATTGTCTGGGTCTCCCAATAGGAGCTAGAAGAAAAGGAATTTACGGTAAGTAAACAAAATTCCCTTCTTTCCGAGAGTCGTAGCTTTTTTATTTTTCCCGTCAATCTTGCTATAAGAAGGCTTGTTTTTTGCAGGACGTATTGGTCTTTTAAGTGAAATCATGAGTTTTACCATATATGGTACTGGAAAACAGCACAAAATTTCCACGTGCGGAAAAATTACAAAAAAGTGTGATTGGACAATGGTTTATGGGGTACTTTATTCACCGTGTTCACTGTATGGTAAAACTGATGGGTGGGTGTGATACTTCAGGTTGGTATGAGTTCATTGATACCAAACATGTTTAGGTTTACTTTTATGTAAGGGGTTAAAAAAAGGTTTGTCCAAAAAATTGGAGCACTTTCTGCAACTTGTAGTGTTCTCATTTTTCGGGATATGGGGCTCACTGATGGCTTATTTGTTTGCATTTGTAGCTGTACCATTTTTGCGCAGATGCTACGTTTTGACTCCTTGGTATTGCATTTTGCTGAAAATTTGCAAAGACCAAAAAACGTAACTTTGCCAGTTGGATTTTTTTTTACGGCTACGCCATCTACCGATCTAATTGATTCATTTTATATTTTGATAGACTGGGCATTTCTGAACTCTGCGATACCAAATGAGTGTATATTTTTTACTTTTTTAACCCTTTGATTTTTAGTGGGGCGAATGGAGAATGATTTAAACTTTTAGTTGTTTTTTTAATTCTATAAAACTTTTTTTTTACTTTTTTTATTTTAATAGTTTCTCTAGGGGTAAGGATTAGCCGTCTGATCGCTTGTTCATTTCTGCTGATCAGAGCGGCAGAGCTCTGATCAGCTGAAATGCTGCTGTCCTTTTAAAGCCAGCCGGCTGTAACAGGATGTGAGTCATGATAGCGACAGGAGTCATCACATAACCCTGTGCTACCATGGCAACCATCGGCTTCCTATGATAGCGTTACGGGGCCTCCTATGGCGGTGTAGAAAGGCAATTGGAATAGTCATGGGCCCTCGTGTGGATTTCCACAGACCTGCGTGTTTTTGGGGTTAATAAAGGAGTGAAATAGGGTATTGTTTTTATCTTATTTTGTGTTTGTGTTTATTTCTTTTCACTTCCAGATTAGTGATGGGGGTAGGGTTTTCATAGACCCTGCCATTACTAATCTAGAGCTTAGTGGCAGCTGTGAGCTGTTATTAACCCCTTATTAGCCTGATTGCCACCGCACCAGTGCAATCGGGAAGAGCCGGGTAAAGTGCCAGGATTGTCAAATATAATGGATGTGACAATCCTGGGTGGCTGTGGGCTGCTATTGTTATAACGCGCCTGCTTTAATCTTATTTTATTTAATTTCCCTTTATTTATTTTTTATTTCCAAAAGGTTCCGGATCATTATCCGGAGTTCCCTGAGAACTTCAGGCCCGGGTCCGGTACTCGGGTATTTTTAAAATCGCTCGGATCCTAAATTTTACAGTCCGGGTCTGTCCATCACTAATCAATAGACAAACAAAAAAGTACATGGTGTTTATGTAGTTGTGTAAACAGAAATATGATATTCAAAATTAAAAATGACATGCCATAAGGCAAGCAAAATCAAGAAATGCAAAAAACTAAATTATTGAGTAAATGTAGTAAATATTAGTTGTATCCAAACTATAATTAAATTGTTGTACAATGTTTTTCTCCACTTTTCTTAGATAATAATCTTTTTTCTTATTTTCTCATAGGCACTTCATTCAGGGAAAATACCCAATCAAAGTCAACATCTAAGTCACTGAGCGGGTCGAGTGAAGTACCTCAAAATTTGCAGACCACCACAGGTATGGTTTTAGCATATACAGATCTCTAAATTATGGATAAAAAAACTATTAAAAATAATTTTAACACAAACAGTCCCATTCTCACACCACATAAAAATACCCAATTAAAGAAAGCTCTCATTGAGCCCAATAGGAGTCCTTGTGTCCAATCTATAAATAAAGTGACTCAAGTTGCGCAAGGGCCTTAAATAGGTTACCACCTCTAACCTCTGATCTATGGCCTTTATAATTAATTTGCTTTACAATTGGAAATGTTTTGGTAGGGATTTTAGGTGTTCCATCTCATGCAGAGTCTTTGTTTTCTCAATGTCCCTGATGCGCTCACGGACTCCCACCTTTAACCCCCTAACCCCTGGACGATTTTTCCGTTTTTGTTTTTTGCTCCCCTTTTTCCGAGAGTCGTAACTTTTTTATTTTTCCCGTCAATCTTGCCATAAGAGGGCTTGTTATTTGCGGGACGTATTGGTCTTTTAAGTGAAACCATGAGTTTTAACATATATGGTACTGGAAAACCGCAAAAAATGTCCACGTGCGGAAAAATTCCAAAAAAGTGTGATTGGACAATGGTTTGTGGGGTGCTTTATTCACCGTGTTCACTTTATGGTAAAACTGATGGGTGGGTGTGATACTTCAGGTTGGTATGAGTTCGTTAATACCAAACATGTTTAGGTTTACTTTTATATAAGGGGTTAAAGAAAGATTTGTCCAAAAAATTGGAGCACTTTCAGCGCCATTTTCTGCAACTTATAGTGTTCTCATTTTTCGGGATGTGGGGCTCACTGATAGCTTATTTGTTTGCATTTTTAGCCGAACCATTTTTGCGCAGACGCTACGTTTTGACTCCCTGGTATTGCATTTTGCTCAAAATTTGCGAAGACCAAAAAACTTAACTTTGCCGGTTGTAATTTTTTTTTACGGCTACGCCGTCTACCGATCATATTAGTTCATTTTATATTTTGATAGACTGGGCATTTCTGAACTCTGTGATACCAAATGAGTTGGTATGAGGCGGGGCTCGGCGGCTCTGCTCTGTGTGGGGCTGCTCAGCTCTGTGCGTCTCGGCTCTGTGCGGCAGGCAATGAGGCACGGGCCATTCTGAATATGGCGGTGAGCGCTTTAAATAATGGCGCCTAAAGTCGGCGCATGCGCAGATGGAGCTCTCGGCTTAATCTTTCATCTGCGCATGTGTGGCACCACTGAGGCTTCAGTCGCCACAGAGGTACTGCACCTCATCCAGAGGTGTGGTATTCCATCTTGAGTATGAAGGAGGTCATCCACTGGTTCACACAAAAGCACAACACCCTGATTCAGCAACACCTCATCAGAAATGGCAAGGGAGTGCTGTACCTGAAGCCAGGCTGAAAGGGTGGAGTCTTAGGAGTGGGAAAACAGTAGTAAAGTGGGAACAGGAATGTGAGTGTGGAGAGGGAAGGAGAAGTAGAGGAGTGAAGAGACCTTTGGTCTGGAGCTGGTTCACCTCGACCCAGGGCCAGACAGAAGGGGTCCCAGGGACCACGGGAAGTGCACCAGCCACCTGTGGCCATGTTCCACATACAGCAACCAAGTGGAGGAACTTGGCCGCATATCGGGGACTGGTCCCTAGGCTACAGTAGAAGAACCTACGTACTCCGCTAGTAAAACCAACGGCTGAGGTGACTGCAAGCACATAGGCCACATCCATACACGAGTTCACTGGAAGGTGACCTCACAGGGCCAAGGGATAGAGCTTCACACCGCCCAAAAGGGCTCGCGGGCACTGGCACAGGGCTCTGTGTACGAAGGCGCAAAAGCAGGAGGGAGAAGCAAGCACAGGAAGGCGACCAGGAAAGGGACAAATAAAGAATTGCTCCGGACTCGACCTCCGAACTACCCGAGATCGGCTGGAGCCCTTCACAGTGATACCCAGCACTCTAAAGGCGATCACTGGCTAGTAGTGTTACCTTGGAACCTGCTACAGTGAGTAAACATCTTGAGACTGCATTCCTGTGTCGCTCCGTTATTCACCTGCGCCTCCGGCTCTGCAAACCACCACCATCATAGACTACTACCACCACCATCCGCCCCAGGGCCCAGCTCTACCTGTGGACAGCTATACCAATAAAGCTACATCACCAACTGACCCCGGGGTCCCATCCGCAGCGTCGGCTATCTCTGGCCGAATACCACAGGTGCCATCACGAACTACCATCCCCATCATTCATCATCATCTCTTTCATCTTTATTAAATGACACCGCCGGGGTCATGGAACCGGGCCTTGCCACCGTGGCGTCCCAGCAGCAGAAACGTGGCCTGGTAACAGTGCCCCACGGCCCCGGTTTGTGCGTCACATGCGACGACTCCGGCCACCATTATTTGAGGCCCTCACCGCCATCTTCATAATGGCCAGTGCCTTATCCTCCACACAGAGCAGCGCCCGCAGTGGGTCCCCTCTGTACCACTCACAGCATCAAAGGACTCCAGTATCACCCCTGTCACCTGTGATCCCTGCTCCTCTGCCGCTCTCCTCCCTGGTAAGACACCATCGAATTATAAAACGGACACCATATGGGGTTTTTTCCCTCCAAATTTGGGATGCATCTTATAATCTGGTGCGTCTTATAAAACGAAAAATACGGTATACAGCAAAGTCTTGCATTGGAACTGTTTTTCATTTGGAACTGGAGGTACACTTTAAGATATTTTGGTCGCGATTCATCTAGAATGGCGTTCACACTGGTCTAATTAGGGGGCATGAAGAGTCAGATGCTCCTAATTCATGAAAAGGTTAAACTGGTGTGATCAGAGACAACTGTAAGGCAAGGTCCACACTGTGTTTGTGCTCACTGACGGCATACCCTCCAGAGGTATGTGCCTGATTTTGGCCACAGTCAGGATGGATGTCAAGGCATTCGTCTGCTGTAACGGCTCACTATCAATATGATCGCATATTGACTCTACACCCACCTTTTTTTTTTAACAAAACATGACTTGCAGAATATGGCGACAGAAGCCAAATTGTTTTTGTAAAAAATTTTTGAGCAGTAAATTAAAAAATAAATATATAAATTTGACATCCCATAATCATGACTCTTAGGCTACTTTCACACTTGCGTTGAACGGTATCCGTTGCATTGCGTTGTGTAACGGATGCAACGGATGTGTTGCATATAGTGACACAACGGATGCAACGGATGCTGCAAAACAACGCAATTCGTTTTGATTTTTTTTTTTTTTTTTCCCGGTTTTACCAGCGGCAGACTATAGTGAACGATCAGCTGATCGTTCCCTGCAGCCGGCCGCTGGGTGATCAGCTGATTGCTCCCAGTAGCCGGCCGCCGGGTGATCAGCTGATCGCTCCCTGCAGCCGGCCGCCGGGTGATCAGCTGATCGCTCCCGGCCGCCGGGTGATCAGCTGATCGCTCCCGGCCGCCGGGTGATCAGCTGATCGCTCCCTGCAGCCGGCCGCCGGGTGATCAGCTGATCGCTCCCTGCAGCCGGCTGCCGGGTGATCAGCTGATCGCTCCCTGCAGCCGGCTGCCGGGTGATCAGCTGATCGCTCCCGGCCGCCGGCTGCCGGGTGATCAGCTGATCGCTCCCGGCCGCCGGGTGATCAGCTGATCGCTCCCTGCAGCCGGCCGCCGGGTGATCAGCTGATCGCTCCCTGCAGCCGGCCGCCGGGTGATCAGCTGATCGCTCCCTGCAGCCGGCCGCCGGGTGATCAGCTGATCGCTGTCACTTGCCGGCGCCCGGGCATGCCGGCGGGCGGGCGCTCAGCTGAGCGCTGTGACTTGCCGGCGGCCGGGCATGCTGGTGGCCGGTCATTCAGCTGAGCGCTGTCGCTTGCCGACGGCCGGGCGCTCAGCTGAACGTTCGGCCACCGCGAGCCAAAATAAAGTTTGATTTAAAAAAAAAAAAAAAAAAAAAAAAAAAAAAAAAGAGCATGCGCAGTGAAATCCAGAGGATTCCGCTGCTCAAAATAACGTTACATGCTGCGTTCCTCCCGCTGGGCGGAAGCAACGGAGCGTCGCCCAGCGGAAGCAACGCAGCTCCTTTTGGTACAATCCGTCAACCATACAAGTCTATGGGAAACAGCGGAATCCGTTAACGGATTCCGCTGTTTCCCAAAAGGGCGGATTGTAACGGAAGGAAAATAACGCAAGTGTGAAAGTACCATTAGAAAAAGTTAAAAGTGACATTACTGGCGTTTTTTTTTTTCACCATTTCCACTTATTTGGTAAAATAAATGGTGTCATGCAAAAATAGCAAGCCCTCTTGCTTCTAATACTAAAAAAGTTATGGCTCCCAGTAGGAGAGGAAAAAAAATGACAGTATTCTGGGAAAAAGTTCTATGTCTGCGTCATTACAACCTCATGCTCAGGGATTGTTACGCCACAAATGTCCTGTCCATAGTCAAAGCAATCTGATGTACACCGTACACAAGTATTGGTGCTCAACTCTAAATCATTAAATTCAGGTCTTTTATATGGTCCCACTGCCACAGGTATATAAATTCCAGCCTCAAACATGCAATCTGTTCTGCAAATATTTGTGAAACAATAACAAATTCTAAAGAGCTTACTGGTCACTGATCATGGTGCTGTAATATGTTGTCACAAGTCATTTCATGAATGGCAAAACTGACCTGGTTTGGTGTTGAATAACTTGACTGGCCCTCAAAGAGTCCTAACCTCAACCCCATCAAACGCCTTTTGGCCTGAACTAGAGATTGCAAACCAGGTCCTCTCGTCCATCATCAGTGGCTGACCTGATAAATCAACAAAGTCTGCATAAAAATACCTCAGAATTCGTTAGAAAGCCTTCCAAAAGAGTGTAAGCTGCAATATCAGCAAAGGGAAATGACCATGGATTTAGAATGAAATGTCATAAAAGCTCCTTCCAATGTAATGTGTAGACATCACGATACTTTCTTCATCGTTCCTTATGGGAGACCCAGACCATGGGTGTATAGCTTCTGCCTCCGGAGGACACACAAAGTACTACACTCAAACGTGTAGCTCCTCCCTCCGGGCTATATACACCCCCTGGATGACAATCTAACCAGTTCAATGCTTTGTGTTTCAGGAGGTCACACACACACATGCATTCTCTGATTTTTAATTTTTAAGATTTTTGATTTCAAAGATATGGAAGAAAAGCGGGTCCAGTCTGGACTCCCGGCATGTCCCTTCTCACCCCACTGTGTCGGCGGTGCTGTTAAGGTTGACTTTACAAGGCTGGAGCCTTCACATGCCGCGCTCCTTCACCATCCTCTGAGGCTCTGGCTTGAAGTGGGAGCCATCACGGTCCTCTCTGCTTTGCAGGAGACCGGTCTCCATCCGCAGCCCTGTCAGGATTCTGCCGGACGGAGCGCTTAACCCCCCCCCAGGGACATGGCCCTGCGTCTCAAAAGCTAAGTATTGAGACGTTTCTCAGGGGTCCCGGGTACATTTATTATGGGGAGAGTGTGTCTTTTGACTTTGCTTTAAATTCCGGCCGGTTCTCTGGGTTTTTCCTGAGAACCGCGCCGAGGGTGCCTGCTCGTCGGCCGCATGTAAAAATCTAGGCCCCGGCTTCAGTTGCGGCCTAGTTTCGGTTTCAGCTTCCCCTGCATGTCATTCATGCAGGGGAACAGTGTGGCTCCGCCCACCGGCCGTTCAGCAGAGGGGAGGACACTCCTCTCTGAGGAGATGTTCCCTCCCCTGTATCTCTCCTTGGCCCTCCGGTTTCCCGCTCTTGGGCTAATCCCCGCCCCCCCTCCTCACTCCAGCTCCATTTTATCAGCGTTCTCACACTGATCGGCGCTGGCTGCTGCAGCTGCTGCATCCTGGAAAGCGCTTCACTGGGGGTCCGAGCTGTGGAATCCGGAGGGCACACACGGTCTGGTAAGCCACAACCTCTGGTTGTGGGCTTTATTATACACTCTCAGGGGGTCATTCTACAGGAGTGTATTCTTTACTGCAGAGCCTCCACCTCAGCAGCATGTCTGTCACTAGGAGCAAGTCTGCTAAGCTGTACGCTATATGCACTGCATGTAAGCTCATTCTGCAAGAACCGAGCACTTATCCACACTGTGATGCCTGCTCTAACATGGTGGTGCCTCAGCCTGGAGCCTCTTCAGGGGTCCCTCCGGCTGCTCCGGCCCCGGTGGCTGAACCCCCGGCTTGGGTAGCATCTTTTTCCAGAGCTATCTCCCAGTCTTTTGCCGACTCCATGGGACAGCTGTCCCGGACTCTGCTGACCATGAATCAGCCCCCTTCTCAGGGCGCCTCTGCTGCTCCGAGCTCTGCAGAGCTCTCAGAGCATGTTTTAGGACCCCGTCCTCCTAAACGGAGACGCAGAAACCCTTCTCCTTCCTCGTCCCACGGCTCTGATTCACGAGCTGAATTGCAGGGCGAGGAGGATACTTTTACTGTGGGCTCAGACGCTACCTCTATGTACCCCATTGACTTATCTGAGGGTGATGCGGATGTTAGTGACTTGATTGCATCCATTAACTCCGTACTGAACCTCAATCCCCCAGTGTCAGAGGAACAAGCCTCTCTGGTAGAAATACACCAGTTTACCTCTCCTAAGAGAGCTAGGAGTACGTTTTTTAACCACTCCAGTTTTCAGGCCACTGTTACCAAGCCCAGGGCCTGTCCTGACAAACGCTTCCCAAAGCGTAGTTCTGATGACCGTTTTCCCTTTCCACCAGAGGTGGTTAAGGAGTGGGCTCAGTCCCCAAAGGTAGACCCTCCGGTGTCTAGAATCTCAGCCCGGACAGTCGTATCTGTGGCCGATGGCACCTCTCTTAAGGATCCCACTGACCGCCAGGTTGACCTTCTGGCCAAATCTGTATATGAGGCGGCAGGAGCCTCGTTCTCCCCGTCTTTTGCAGCAGTGTGGGCTCTTAAGGCAGTCTCTGCCTCTCTGGCGGAGATACATTCCCTCGCCAGGGACTCTATACCCGAGATGGTTGCCTTAACTTCCCAGGCTTCGGCTTTTTCGTCCTACGCCATGTCTGCCATTCTGGAGGCTTCTCACCGCACGGCGGTGGCTTCCGCTAATTCTCTCGCGATCCGCAGGATTTTGTGGCTTCGAGAGTGGAAAGCAGACGCTTCTTCTAAGAAGTACCTTGCTGGGCTCCCCTTTGCTGGGTCCCGGCTGTTCGGTGAACAACTGGATGAAATTATTAAGGAAGCTACTGGCGGGAAGAGTACTTCCTTGCCACAAACTAAAACCAGGAAACCTGTCCAGGGCAGGAACCAGTCGAGGTTTCGTTCCTTTCGTTCCTCTAACTGGTCGTCCTCTAAGCCCTCAGCCTCGTCCACTAACTCAGCCAAGGATCGTAAACCCAACTGGCGCGCGAAGCCGCGTCCTCAGAAGAACGGAGGAGCCGCTGCCACTAAGGCAGCCTCCTCTTGACTATCTGGCTGCGCCAGCAACGTCCTTGGTCGGTGGCAGGCTCTCCCTCTTTGGCGACGTGTGGTTTCAGCACGTCTCCGATCAGTGGGTGCGGGATATCATCTCCCACGGCTACAGGATAGAATTTTCTTCCAGCCCGCCAAACAGATTTTTTCTGTCCATTCCCCCCTGCTCCAAAGCCGCCGCCTTCTCACAGGCCGTGGCATCCTTGCAGGCCAACGGTGTAATTGTTCCGGTTCCCGCCCGGGAACGGTTCAGAGGTTTCTACTCAAACCTCTTCCTAGTCCCCAAGAAGGACGGTTCCTTCCGGCCCATCCTGGATCTCAAGCTTCTCAACAAGCATGTTCAGGTGCGGCGCTTTCGCATGGAATCTCTGAGATCAGTCATTGCCTCAATGACCCAAGGAGATTTTCTAGCATCCATCGACATCAGAGATGCCTATCTGCATGTGCCTATTGCGGTTTCACACCAACGTTGGCTACGCTTTGCAGTCGGAGAGGAACATTTCCAATTCGTGGCTCTCCCCTTCGGGTTAGCCACGGCCCCTCGTGTTTTCACCAAGGTCATGGCAGCAGTGGTTGCGGTCCTGCATCTCCAGGGGTTGGCAGTAATCCCCTACCTGGACGACCTTCTAGTCAAGGCCTCATGCAGTGCAGACTGCCAGCGGAGCGTCTCGCTCACTCTCGACACGCTTGTTCAATTCGGGTGGCTTGTCAATCTGCCCAAGTCCACTTTGACCCCGACCCAGGAACTTACGTACCTAGGGATGCAATTCGAGACTCTGCCGGCACTTGTGAAGCTGCCCTTAGTCAAACAGCAGTCCCTTCATCTGGCGGTGCGCTCTCTGTTGAAGCCCCGCCGTCATTCCATCAGGCACCTCATGCAGGTGCTGGGTCAGATGGTGGCGTCAATGGAAGCGGTTCCCTTTGCCCAGTTCCATCTGCGTCCCCTGCAGCTGGACATTCTCCGCTGTTGGGACAAGCGGACCTCTTCCTTGCACAGGCTAGTGGCTCTGTCGCCGCAGACCAGGAGCTCTCTTCAGTTGTGGCTTCGGCCCCTCTCTCTGTCACAGGGACGCTCCTTCCTGACTCCGTCCTGGGTGATCCTCACCACGGATGCCAGCCTCTCCGGCTGGGGAGCAGTATTTCTCCACCACCGAGCACAGGGCACTTGGACTCCGTCCGAATCAGCCCTCTCGATCAATGTGCTGGAAATCAGGGCTGTTCTTCTAGCTCTCGTAGCCTTTCACCACCTGTTGGCGGGCAAGCACATTCGAGTCCAGTCGGACAACGCGACAGCGGTTGCCTACATCAATCACCAGGGCGGGACTCGCAGCCGCCTGGCGATGTTGGAGGTTCAACGAATCCTTCAGTGGACGGAGGACTCCAAGTCCACCATATCCGCAGTCCACATCCCAGGCGTAGAAAACTGGGAGGCCGATTATCTCAGCCGTCAAACCGTGGACAGCGGCGAGTGGGCCCTGCATCCGGCAGTGTTCAGGTCAATCTGCCGCAAGTGGGGCACTCCGGAAGTGGATCTAATGGCATCCCGGCACAACAACAAGGTTCCGGTTTACGTGGCTCGCTCCCACGATCCTCAGGCCTTCGCAGCGGACGCGCTGGTTCAAGATTGGTCCCAGTTCCGTCTGGCCTATGTGTTTCCTCCTCTAGCGCTCTTGCCCAGGGTTCTGCGCAAGATCAGAATGGAGGGCCGTCGGGTCATAATCATTGCTCCAGACTGGCCCAGGCGAGCTTGGTACCCAGACCTGCTCCGTCTGTCCGTAGAAATGCCGTGGCATCTCCTGGACCGCCCAGACCTTCTCTCTCAAGGTCCGTTTTTCCGCCAGAATTCTGCGGCTCTCAGATTGACGGCGTGGCTCTTGAGTCCTGGATCCTGACGGCTTCAGGCATTCCTTCTGAGGTCATCTCCACTATGACTCAGGCTCGGAAGTCTTCCTCGGCCAAGATTTACCACAGGACTTGGAAGATTTTCCTGTCCTGGTGTCGCTCTTCCGGCCATGCTCCTTGGCCGTTCTCCTTGCCGACCATCCTGTCCTTTCTACAGTCCGGTCTGCAGCTAGGACTGTCCCTCAATTCCCTCAAGGGACAGGTGTCGGCTCTGTCGGTATTATTCCAGCGGCGTATCGCCCGACTGGCTCAGGTGCGCACCTTCATGCACGGCGCATCTCACCTCATTCCTCCTTACCGGCGGCCTTTGGATCCCTGGGATCTTAATCTGGTCCTCACGGCCTTACAGAAACCCCCCTTTGAGCCTCTTAGGGAGGTTCCTTTGTTTAGACTTTCACAGAAAGTGGTTTTTCTAGTAGCCATAACTTCTCTCAGGAGAGTCTCTGATTTGGCTGCGCTCTCTTCGGAGTCACCTTTTTTAGTGTTTCACCAAGACAAGGTGGTTCTCCGTCCGACTCCGGATTTTCTCCCTAAGGTGGTGTCTTCTTTCCACCTTAACCAGGACATTTCGTTGCCTTCCCTTTGTCCGGCCCCTGTGCATCGCTTTGAGAAGGCGTTGCATACCTTGGATTTGGTGCGGGCGCTCCGAATCTATGTGTCACGCACCGCCGCTTTTAGGCGGTGCACCTCACTTTTTGTGCTAACCACGGGTCAGCGCAAGGGTCTCTCGGCTTCTAAACCGACCCTAGCTCGTTGGATTAGGTCGGCCATCTCCGATGCCTACCAGTGTTCTCAGGTGCCCCCACCGCCAGGGATTAAGGCGCACTCGACCAGAGCTGTCGGTGCCTCCTGGGCTTTCAGGCACCAGGCTACGGCTCAGCAGGTTTGTCAGGCTGCCACTTGGTCTAGTCTGCACACCTTTTCGAAGCACTACCAAGTGCATGCTCATGCTTCGGCAGATGCGAGTTTGGGCAGACGCATCCTTCAGGCGGCTGTCGCCCATTTGTGAAGTTAGGTTTTGCCTACTTCTCAGTTTGGTTTATTTCCCACCCATGGACTGCTTTGAGACGTCCCATGGTCTGGGTCTCCCATAAGGAACGATGAAGAAAAAGAGAATTTTTTTTACTTACCGTAAATTCTTTTTCTTATAGTTCCGACATGGGAGACCCAGCACCCTCCCTGTTGCCTGTTGGCAGTTCTTGTTCCGTGTGTTTCACCGGCTGTTGTTGTAGACAGAGGTTCCGGTTTTTCCGAGTTTTACTCTATCTCTACTTATGGGTGGATGTCCTCCTTCAGCTTTTGCACTGAACTGGTTAGATTGTCATCCAGGGGGTGTATATAGCCCGGAGGGAGGAGCTACACGTTTGAGTGTAGTACTTTGTGTGTCCTCCGGAGGCAGAAGCTATACACCCATGGTCTGGGTCTCCCATGTCGGAACTATAAGAAAAAGAATTTACGGTAAGTAAACAAAATTCTCTTTTTCTTTGTCGCTCTATTGGGAGACCCAGACAATTGGGTGTATAGCTACTGCCTCCGGAGGCCACACAAAGTATTACACTTAAAAGTGTAAGGCCCCTCCCCTACTGCCTATACACCCCCCGTGGGATCACGGGCTCCTCAGTTTTCATGCTTTGTGCGAAGGAGGCTAACATCCACGCATAGCTCCACTGTTTAGTCAGCAGCAGCTGCTGACTTTGTCGGATGGAAGAAAAGAGGGCCCATACTAGGGCCCCCAGCATGCTCCCTTCTCACCCCACTTTTGTTGGCGGTGTTTGTTAAGGTTGAGGTACCCATTGCGGGTACGGAGGCTGGAGCCGACATGCTGCTTTCCTTCCCCATCTCCTTAGGGCTCTGGGTGAAGTGGGATCCTATCGGTCTCCAAGCACAGGAGACCGTGCTCCGTCCACAACCCCTGGGAATCTGCTGGACATGGAGCTGAGTATCGTCAGGGACAGGGCCCTGCTACATTAAGGTACTCTGGGTCCCCGTACAGATCGCGCACACACACCAGCATTGCTGGGTGTGTTAGTGCGCCGGGGACAGCAGCGCGGCGCGCTGGTGCTTTACTCACTGCAGCTTTGCTGAGTGAGTTTCTGTATTAGGAACTGCTGCGCCGGCCGCGGCTGGCGGTTTTTTACACTGCGGCGCGGCTGGGACGTGTGGTGCGCCGGGGACTTCCGCGCTGGCCGTGCTTATACGACGGCCGCGCTTATAAATCGAGTCCCCGGCTTTTGCGGCCTAGTTCCGTTTCGTTCCCGCCCCCAGGCCTGCCAGTCAGGGGAAGGGCGGGACGCTGGTCAGAACGTCAGCGCCGAGGGCTGGAGTCTGCTTAGCATACTCCAACCCCCCTCACTAGGCACAGTGGGACGCTAGTTTCCCGCACTTTGTCTGGGGCACGTCCACGGCCCGCCCCTCTTCACAGGACGCCGGCAGCCATTCCTGTTTGCAGTCTGAGTGGAGAAGGGACACGAGCTCTGGGAGACCCAGGCACGGGATTCTGGCGGTCACACACCCGCTTTTCAGCGGGCGGTAAGCAGCCCTCGAGGGCTCACCCCACTAGTGCCGCAGTGTTCATTTGTACTTTATGCTTGTATGATACATTGCATTGTACGGTCGCTATTCTTGGCTATATACCCTCCTAGATTGCTAGACAACAGCATGTCGTCCGCAAAAAGCAAAGGGGCCAAGACACAGGCTTTCTATGCTACTTGTACCGCATGTAAGGCATGTCCCCCACTGCCCTATAATGTCCCCCACTGCCCTATAATGTCCCCACTGCCCTATTATGTCCCCCACTGCCCTATTATGTCCGCCACTGCCCCATAATATGCTCCATAAAGTCCCCCACCGCTTCTTAATGCCACTTGTAAAATAACACTGCTCCTCCCCCACCCGCAGCCCCTCATATAAAAGTACATCTTCGGCTCCTCTGGAGCGCTTACCTGTGCCTGCGCGTCCTCCTCTTCATCCCTGCAGCTGCGGCCTCGGTGATGATGATGTCGGTGCAGGACTGAGGCGCGCTCCTCTGCAGCCCTGGCGATGACGGTACGTTGCGGGGCTGAGCAGAGCTGCTCTCCCTCCTGTCACCGGCCGCACTGTACAAATGTATTGCGCGCCTGAAAGACGCGCATACATCTGAATACCGGCGCGGTTGGTGCAGGCCTGGGGACTCCCGCAGTGCACCGCTAGGACCTTTGGTGAGTCACATGACACATGTGATGTCACTAAAGGTCCTGCAACTGCGAAAACTTCAGTGATCATACAGAACTTGTACGATCACTGAAGTTTACGATTGAAAGGCTGGGTGCCGGGGCCCACTCAGGCCTGTGCATGGGCGTACCCAGGATCAAAGCCATGGTCGTTCACATTGTAAAATATTAGAACGGAAAAGGTGAATGAAACGAAAATTTTGAGAATTAAATGTAACTATAGCTCGATTAATGACTCCGCGCCCCTCTCCACACACACACACACACAATACAATACATCCCCCCATCACCCACTACATACACACACCCAAATACCATGCACCCCCCATTACCATCTCCCCACGCACACAATACAATGCACTCCCCCATCCCCACCTACGCACACACAATGCACCCCCGATCACCCCCTACACACACACACTACAATGCACCCCCATTACCCTCACACATACACACACACACACACAATACACGCTCCATTACCCCCCCCCACACACACACACACACACACACACAAATACATCCCCCCTTCACCTGCTACACACACAAATACAATGCACCCCCCATCACCCCCTACACACACACACCCACAATACAATGCACCCCCACTACTCCACACACACACACACACACACACACACAATGCACCCCCATTACTCCCTACACACACACACACACAATGCACCGTCCATCAGCCCCTACACACACACAATGCACCCCCCATCACCCCCTACACACACACACACACACACAATACAATGCACCCCCACTACTCCCTACACACACAATGCACCCCCATTACTCCCTACACAAACACACACACAATGCACCGTCCATCAGCCCCTACACACACACAATGCACCCCCCATCACCCCCTACACACACACACTCACAATACAATGCACCCCTACTACTCCCTACACACACAATGCACCCCCATTACTCCCTACACCCACACACACACACACACATAATGCACCGTCCATCAGCCCCTACACACACACAATGCACCCCGCATCACCCCCTACACACACACACACACACACACAATGCACCCCCCCATCACCCCCTACACACACACACACAATGCACCCCTCCATCACCCCCTACACACACACACACACACACACACACAATGCACCCCCCAATCACCCCCTACATACACACACACACAAACACACAAAACAATGCATTACCCCCTACACACACACAATACAATGCATGACCCCCTACACACACAATACATCCCCCCATCACCCACTACACACTGTGAGGTATCAACCGGCTGTATTACAAAGGGCCGGTATGTTTTGCAGAAGCGTGGGTGCTCTGCAATGTGAAGCTGGCTGGGACCTGTGGTTCCACAGGATTGCATTACATGCAGGGCCATGGAAGGGTGTGTGATGCTGATTACACACTCCTTACCACCTGTGGGTGTGGCTCCAGGGGTTAAAGCAATCCTGTCTCTGAACCTGGGTGGAGTGTGTCTAGGGCAGTCTAGTTAGAGACTAGCTCTAGACTTCCAGTGTGTATGCTGGGTAGTGATGGGCAGTCCGGCTCTTTTTGATGAGCCGGCTCATTCGGCTCGGCTCACCAAAAAGAATCGGCTCTTTCGGCTCAAAAAACGGCTCTTTTTTAAAAAAAAACCCCTCTGCTACACCTTGTGATGATACAGAACCTCCCCTGTACATTGGGAACCTCATTCTACACCCTTGTATGTATCTAGTGAAGCAGTAAAAACAGTTTTTAGCATTATTGTTTCCGTTTCCTCAGATTGTCAGCTCTTCTGGACAGGGCCCTCGCTCCTCTTTTATGTGGTGTCCTTTCTACATTAGTCAGTGCTCTGATATGTGTCGCTCCTACAAAAGACTATAATTCCTGAAAATAAAGGCGAGTTGCAATTACTGTGCTGCCTGTCACTATATGTGCAACACACACACACTGTACATACTGAACACAAAGGACACACATACATACATTGTACACACATACTGTACACACACCAAAATATGGAAGCATAGGATACTGAATAGCAAAATCAGTTTATTTCAACACAACCTGGAACAGAAATGTTTAAATGCTAACATAGCATGGGTCCACCTTCTGCTGGTGGTGCACAGCACTACAAGTCCCAGCAAGTGGAACACAATATGGCAATGCAACACTAGTTACATACCAACTTTTTTAATAGTTAAGTGACAATAAATGTCATGGAGGTAGTATTGCACATAAAACAAATTTATAGAGGTTGTCCTGACTAACATTGATGGCCTGGCCTTACTATAGGTAATCAATGTGTGATGGCTGGAGGGCGGATGTGCGGTATCTAGCCGCTGTCACTACATACAAGATGGAGCACCTTCATAACAGCAAATCTGGCCAACATTAAGAACAGCTGATCATCCGAGGTGTCGGGTGCGGCCCTACAGCAATCACACATTGATCAACTAAAGCAGAGGTGAGGACCTCCAGGTCTGGAGGGTTGCAGGTCATGTGTTCAGGATTTCATTATGGTACTGTCACACTGGTGGACATCGCCGGTGATGTTCCCTGGAGGATCGCCTCTGAACATGCCTGTAGTTCAGAGGCGATCCTCCAGGCGAGGCAGGGAGCTATACTTTGTATGGCTCCCGTCGTGTGTCAGAACACTATTGCTGCGTCACACGCGGCAATGTGTTCAGATCGCCTGCTCCTCATCGCCAGGTTTCCCAGCAGTACTAGGCAACCTCCGAATTCAGGAGATGAGCGATGGCAGCGGGAAATTGCCCTGTCACACGAGGCGACACACTGGCGATGTCATTGTAACTTGACCATGCCTACTAAGTTGCAGTGTGGCGCCCCTGAGGCTTCCGTCGCCACAGGACATTGCACCCCACCAGCGGTGTGATGCCCATTCTGGGAGAGGAAGAGAGTGAACTCCGGTCCCCTGGTAAATCCACACTACACCCATTGCTAGGGACACACAGGACCAGGGAAAGTGGCAGGCAACCCTCCCATGCTGCATGCTGAGAGGGGCTGTAAGGGTACTTTCACACCTCCGGTTTATCTTCTGCGGCACAATCCGGCACTTTGCAGGAAAATCGCAACCGTTTTTTTTTTGCTGCCGGTTGCGATTTTCCTGCGTAGACTTTAATTAGTGCCGCATTGTGCCGCATGGCCTTGCGTTCCATCCGGTTTTTGCCGCATGCGGCAGATTTAGCCGATGCGGTGGCCGGATGGAACGTTGCCTGGCACGTTTTTTCGTGCGGCAAAAAAAAACCGCATCGCGCCGCATTCGGCCG